>NC_140449.1:34728688-34883688 GCF_963576455.1 Neolamprologus multifasciatus | reverse complement strand
TTATCATGCTGTAAAAAGCCTCCTGCAGCTCTTACATGTCCTTACCTGTCACTGTGTGCATTTGTGATGGTGTCAAAGATTAAAGATCAGCTCTTGGGTCAAAATAATCACATCAGCGTTTAGTTAATAATAAAGGAAAATCAGGTCATTTCAAAGATCCGCCCACTTTAGTTGATTTGGTACATTCTTCAGATTAAGAGTAAAGTTGTGTCTCTGCCACCATATTGTGGGTTAATTTCCAGGAAATGCAGTGATGACAGCTTTATGGCTGTACATAACCCTAACCACACCCCTCCGATATGACATCACCTCTCCTTACACTTTATTATCATCATTTTGTTGAAGAATTAAACATTAAAGTTAAAAAATTACTTTTGAATTAAAAGTAACTTTATTTATGTAACTTTGTCTTATTATTAAAAATATACGGAGCCCCACAGGGGTCATGGGAGAGAAAAAAATTAAGACGGACTTTTGCGAGATCTCGCAAAACTAACTCGGGATCTCGCAAACGTTTTGCCTCCCGTTAGCTCGAAGCTAACGGGAGGTCGAGACCTACTACAGCCGGGAGGAACACCGCTTTCCCGGCACATCGTGCCTCGACCTCCCGGTTGGCTTCGAGCCGGCGTCCGAAGAATGCGGCTAAAACTTTTGCGAGATCTTGCAAAAGTTTTGCGAGATCCCGAGTTTGTTTTGCGAGATCTCGCAAAAGTCCGTCTTAATTTTTTTTCTCCCATGTCCCCTGTGGGGCTCCGTAAAAATAAAATGATATGAATGTTGAAAAGGTGTTAAAAAAGAGGGTGGGTGAGTTCAGGGCTATGTGATGAAGCTCTTATCAGACCTGTTTGCTTTCGTGGTCGCGTCCTCGCCTGAGGAGTGACGGTTGCTGAGTGTGTGGTCCCTCGAGCGTGTTGGGACTTTTACTGTGTTGCTCCTCGGGTTGATAGTCAGCACGTAACTCATGTTTTTCAATAGGAAGTGTATTTCACGTCTGCAGCACACATTTTGTCCAACGCGCCGCATGTTGCCATGGCAAAGAAGCCATGAAAGAAGCGCTTTCTGATTGGTGGTGTCATCAGTAGAGTGTGTTAGGACCTTTTCTTCCGCTACACTCATTTTGACAGTAGTTAGTCTGTTTTCAGATTATAATCAGACATGAGAAATTCACTTCATGGAACAAATCTTTATTTTCTCATGAAGTAGATTTTCAAACAAATAAATAAATAAATCTCAGCATAATTTTGTCTTCTTGTCATAAGTTAGATGTCTCCTGAGGGTCGTTATTAGCTGCATCATTAAACAGACCGATCACTCCTCTAAAAGTCTCCAGTGGTTAGACGGTGAGGCCCAGAGAGCTGAAACTGCTGTAATTCTTCTTTTTGTTCTCTAAATAAGCGTCTGGTCCTTTGGCCTGGCTCCTGTGGATAAACTCAAAAAGCTCCACACTTAAACACACATGACGTGACAGCAGTCATAGAGCTAAAATGAGCCTTTCCTTTATTTTTCTTTCCAAATTATATTTCATGAATTCCAATCGTACGCATGGCTCAGCCCTGAATCCAGATGATTCTCTTCCACTTGCATTGTCTCAGCTTCAGGGACTGACCTTGGGCCCAGAACCAGCAGCTCTAACAGTAATGACCCAGGGGAAAAATTATATTAAATGTAGAAACAGTAAAGGCACAGTGCCAGCAGACTATCCCAGACATCCTGCCTCCTAGCAAAGAATTTTTAGTTTCCCCCGGGGAACCAAAGCCCATCTCAGGCCAGACGAGATCTGCAGTCTGTCCAGCGAGTTCTGATTCTATACTGAAATCTTCTGTGAGAAAATATTCAGGGCAAAAAGCACCCAGGAGGCTTCCTGATCTCAAATGACTGCTTGGGACTCAAAGAAGCTGCTTCTCCACGCCAACCTCCCTTTGCAGGTCCTCACCTCATCTCTAAGGGGTTTCCACACAGGGGTAGTTGCAGTAATTTGAGAAGGTGGAATATCAGCTTTGATGCACGTGGTGTGACTGTCAGTGGGTACTGCTGTTGACTGATATATGACTCAACTTAAACACACTGAACTGTCCCAATGATTAGCTAGAAAGTGGTACACTCCAAGCATGTTCTCTCATGTTAGCCACTCATGTGTGACTTCATTTTTTCAGTCCCTCCCAAAGCTCATGAGGGTTCGTGCACACACTGATCTGTAAATGGAAAGTTGAACTCTATCTCTGCACCAATCCGCCGCTCCGTCTCATACAGTACGCAGCTTCCTGTCAGTTGTGAAAACATGAACTGCCCGTCTCCCAAACCTGTACGGAGAAATCTTCTGTATGTGCACTAGGGATGGGTATCGTTTAGGTTTTATCCGATACCGGTGCCAAACCGGTACTTTTGAAACGGTGCCGGTGCTTAAACGGTGCTCAAACCAGTGCTTAAAGAATGGAAAACACAAAATTGGTCCAAAAACCTCTCATGTTCAGCTGTTTTTTTTGTAAAAAGATAACAATGTTAGCCTTTTCTGCAGGTATAGGGCATATATGGTATCACTCTGGGCTGGAAGCAGTGCTTAAACAATGGAAAAAACACAAACTTTGTCCAAAAACCTCTCATGTTTAGCTGTTTTCCACTTTTTCTTTGGTCATTTTAGCCTTTTTGGCCAGGGTGAAGGGAGTATCTGCCATCAAACAAGAAGACAGCCGCATGTAGCTATGATGGTGTTTGCTAGTTCACGTTACATGCATTAATTTAATAACGCGGTTAGCTTACTCAACGTAAATTACACACGAACAACATTAAGCTACTCACGCAGAGAAGAACGGCTGCTGCTGCCATCATCATTTCTGCTACACTGGCAGGGCTAGGTTCATTGGATTTAAAGTGTGACCTCCTTTGACAGTATCAGCTTAAAGCACTTGTTGCAGGCTGCTGAGTTTGCATCTTTTGCTGTGAAGTGCAGCCAGACTTTTGACCGCTTTGCCTTGGGCATTTTTAATCTGTAGCTCTGCTCTAAAAGAACGTACGTACCTGGACCCGCCTACAATCCTTGAAACGTAAAATGATTGGCTAGAATCTAAAGTGTATCATTCCATACCAGTTGGTGGCGGTAATGCACCTTTCAGTTGTTTGCCAACCGCCAATAGAAATGTAAGGAAGAAGAAAGTGTATCACAGCTCAGGAAAAAAAAGCACCGAAATAAAGCACCGAAATGTGCGCTGCTTTTCGGTCTGGTTACTACCGTTTATGTCAGAACCGGTGCCATGATGGCACCGGATACCGGTACCCATCCCTAATGTGCACTAAGCAAAATCTTTTAAAATATGTTTTCAATCTTTGTTTTAAATAAATTTCTTAGCACATTTTTTGATCTCTTAGATCAGCGGTCTCCAACCTTTCAAAATAAGACACACAACTACAACATGGGAAAAGACCCAGGGAAACCGAGCTAACAATAAAAACCCTGAAAACCATAAATTTCTCTCGTGGCCCGGAACCAAACAACCCAGTTTAATAATATTAAGAAGAAGCTGAACATTAAATTCAAGTATAGATATTTGAACACAGAGACACATAAATAGATATACAATCAATCAAACAACATTGATTCCAACATCCCACATTCTGCTTTTAAATCAGAGAGAGGGACAGTACTACTGTACAATATAAAGTGCCCTGAGGCAACTTTTGTTGTGATTTGGCGCTATATAAATAAAACTGAATTGAACTGAAGTTAGGAGACCCTGGTTATACGACTGAAGGGGCCATCTGCAGTGACAGAAGCAGGCGCCTGTCAGTAACTGTATGTGTTTCACCGCAAACCAGTGAAGGGATGCAAGAATAAGATAAATACGTGAGCACTGGCTAGTTTTAGTTAGCAGCCGGGCTGCTGGGTTCTGCACCAATTAGAGACCAGCTGTGGAGGATGAGTCACAGGAACACTAACAGTAAGTTCCAGGTTTGATTTTTGCAATTTTTCTGAGGTGAAGGCAAAAAGACTGGATGAGTTTGAGATGTAAGATGCAAAATTCAGATGTAATTCTTCCTTTTTGTTCTTTAAATAAGCGTCTGTTACCAAAGATGATAACGGGGTTCTTAGCAGGTCTCCAAATGTTGATTCTGTTCATCTGGATGTCGCGATTTCAGTGGGAGAACCATCTGTCACTCATTCAAGTGACGTCCAGATGAACAGAATCAAATTTTGGAGATTTCCTTACCTGGATAATTGAGAACGTTGTTACTGCCGAGGAGGGCGATGTACCGACGGACTTTGTTAGAGAAGCTATCAAGGTCAAACACAAGAACCTCCAGTTCACTGGAACTGAGGTGGAGGACATTTGAATACATACAGTACAGTATCTACATCAGTGAGGCCGTCGAGTATCATCTGCATAGCAGTGTTTATTGATGTTAGTCAATGGCGTGACTGGTAATTTGTTTCCTAACACTCCACTGTGGACTTTGTAGCATTGGTTCACATTATAGACAACAGTCATGATGAGTGCCACCATGCTTTGGTCGGCGTGGGCGATCGTGGCTCAAGAGTTAGGAGTTCGCCTTGTAATCGGAAGGTTCGAGCCCCGGCTTGGACAGTCTCGGTCGTTGTGTCCTTGGGCAAGACACTTCAGCCGTTGCCTACTGGTGGTGGTCAGAGGGCCCGGTGGCGCCAGTGTCCGGCAGCCTCGCCTCTGTCAGTGCGCCCCAGGGTGGCTACATTGTGGCTACATTGTGGCTGTGGCTACATTGTAGCCATTGTAGCTGTGGGCGTCGGTATATAGCCACAGCTACAATGGCTACAATGTAGCCATCACCAGTGTGTGAATGTGTGGATGACTGGATATGTAAAGCGCTCTGGGGTCCTTAGGGACTAGTAAGGCGCTATATAAATACAGGCCATTTACCATCTATAATCAGCACACTGCCACAGCAACACAGGCCTTTCTGGATCAGGAGCATACACTCACACACTCCAATGGTCAGTATTTAAACCTGATACATCTCCTATTAAACATGCCTGAGACTCACTGGGTTGATGCGATATGAGATTCAGCCACAGTCCATTACCATCACACACCTATAGGCTGCACTCATCCAGAAATGGAGAGCGATTCCTCGAAAGCAAACCATGCTGTCCACGTGCAGGAGGGTGACTGCCTGCAGTACATCTGGAGGAGGCCATACCTTGTCTTAAACATGTTATATCTCCACATGTAAGTATCTGACTAGTATACTGTGTCTAAGACAAACAAGTAAAAGAAAAAAATTAGCTAAAAGTTAAAACTAATGAATGGATCCAGGATATGATTAACTTAGCTTAGCCTTGAGGGTAAAGATGGAAAAAGCTTTATCTGGGTTTCATCTGAACCTTTTCGATGTCTCCATTAGTTTAGTGTTTTCAGATAATGAAGGGAGTTAGTCGGAGTACATCCAGCTGTAAGCGAGCTGCAGGTTGATTCATTTTTGCCCTCCAGTGAATTTTTTCAAGCTGAATTGTGAAACTTTGTCTCCTGGATGAGATCAGACAGAAAGTCTCTGCTTTCACAGTCTGTCAACGATACCATCAAAACACAAAGATCAAAATGTGTGTAACATGAGTCTTCATGTCCAAAATACGAACAGATGAGACATTTCATTATCACGAACCAGCACGCTGTCACAACCAGTAACTTTAGTTGCTTATGACATAAAAAAAGAGCTGAGATCAAAAAGATCAAAGCATCAAAAAGCACAGAAACAGTTACCAACACGTTTGCTTTGTTACAACATTTCATGGTGGTAATTCTGTAATCTCCCGCACAGCCTGCAGGGTCACACAAACTCCAAACCCCCCCAGGGTGTCTGAGAAGATCAGGTCCAGACTCTCCACCCGTTGCACCAACACTCTGCCACCTCAGCGTGTAGCTAACGCTAAGCCTTCATGTTTTTGTGACCCTAAGCAAGATTTGGTGAATAAACTAAAAGTGAGTCAAATAGACTGATGAGGAGCTGAACACCAGAAGTAACGCACAGACCAGTTTTATAATTTTGACTTTAAAACATGTGGACGTGCAGATCTGCACTTCCACAACTGTGTTAAACACGCGCAGTTAGCAAGAGTTTCCCAACCTGCTGGGACCTGCGAGCTGGTGAGGATGGGAGATATATCACCTGCTGACAGATTCAACAATCTGCAAAAGTTGTGGATGCAAGTAGACAAGAATCAGTCAATTTGAAGTCCTGCTTCAAGTTTTTCAAGTTTTCGCCCCCCCCACCCCCAAATACGTGACCTTTTTACAGAAATAATTAAAACATTTAAGTATTTAAAGGCCAACCCTCTCAGGATTCCTAAAAGAACATTAACGGAGTGAGCTTTGACTTCATTAAGCTGACCGTAAATGCTCTTTTGAGTTCCTGAGTTCACTCTGCGGGTCCCGACACGTCTCAGTCCGTATTGTAACGGCCGTGGAGGAGGAGCGTTTGAGTCCTCATTCTTATCTAAACATGCAAGTTCACCGAGGGAGGCGAGTCTCTGAGCCAAACTGTCAGAATGAGACGAAGCGCCCGTTCATCCAGCGTGCTGCGGCACATTTTCACAGCCTGATGAGGAAATGTTTTGAACACTTTCACTCTCAGAGTCTCTGCTGTTGCACTCATGGTGTCAACTGGATTCATTAATTGTCCTACAATAAAAGTGTTTTTCTGTTTTTTCCTGGATAACATTTTGCACCAACTGTTGTTGATATTCAAAATATTACCATGAAAACTAGAAAGCAGGTTTTTTTCTCAGATTTATTCATTCCATAACTTTATAAACTATTTATTCTTGCAGTTCTTCAGTTTGTCATTTCAGTATCTGTCGCTGCTTTGCTCTTTAACTGGAACCATTTTATTCTCCAGCTTTCCTCCTGAATGTGTCAATCTTTGGTAAAAGCAGTTTACTGGAGGGAAACTGTTTCCCTTAAAGCCATCGTCCAAACCTAAATAACAAGATGACGGTTCTTCCTAATACATCCTAGAATTTTATATCTATTACAAAATATTATAAAAATAAATTCTGGACAAAATTCTTAGTTTAGAGACTAAATATAAATGGAAATGTCTGTAATTCCCATAAGGTTAAAGAAAAAGGCTCAATTGTAGTTCTTAATGTTTCGGTCTTGTATTGTGAACACAGAGAAGTGAACATGAAGGGAATATAATATTTGCTCTGTTGATGATCGTTTCTTTCATGATCAGGTCTTTAAAAATGTGCGTAACAGACGGTTAAACCAGAAGTGGCCGATTGTTCTGGTAAACGAGGTCTAAAAACACAACCACAGGAAGGTGATCACATTACCGCCAAGTCCCCCGAGTCTAACCCCGAGCGTGTAATCTGAGTGCAATCCAGCTGCAAATCATTAACTCTCAAGTGATTTTTAGTCACCGTCTCATTGGTATATGAGCAGGACTGTCGGCACTCACATCCACCTAAATGTAGATATTAGATAACAAAACAAAGAGAAAAAATGAGAGAGGGGGTTTTGGTAAACCTCGGTTTTTTTCTTTTATACAGGAGTTTTGAAGTCCCCGATATCAGTCACTTAGATTTTCTTTTCATAATAAAATGAGGATGTGTGTCTGCAGCAGAGAAAAGCTTCATCACATCCAACACGTGATTACACCCTCAGCATCTCCAGCCTGAACCGCTGACACAAAGCAGGATAAATCCATGCTTCCTGCCACGGTGTGTCTGTGAAGCAGACTCATAAGCAGACGCAGAAGAGAAGAAACTAAGTATAACAAAAAGTGAGCAGTTTATTAGTCAAAACAAGGCAGGGCGGGCAGGGGCATAACCAAGCATGAAAACTAGAACATGAAACTAAACAAGTACACGCAAACTTTAGCGTGAAATAAGAGACTGAGGACTTAAATGGAGAGAATGAGGGAAGTGGAAACACCTGGGAAACACAGCTGACACCAATGAACATGACACCACACGGAAGCAAAACTAAAGACACTGAACAAGAGACAAACAACAAGAGACTTTCAAAATAAAACAGGAAGCATGGCGAGACATGAATTGGGACTCGTGTCATTGTCTGAAATACTGAGACCAGCCTGTCTGACACTTCAGCAGCTCATCCGGACCAGGCGTTTTATGCTAACATTTCACTTATTTGATGCTACGTTTTATACACTGAAAAAAAAGACTCTTTCCCTTAAATCCATCTTTCAACACGTTGTTGTTTCTTCTTCATTTCCCTCCACAGGAAATTCTCAAGATGATAACTACACGCCAACAACAACGCCTGACTACGATGACGACTATGACTACGACACCACCTTTGACTACTACTACGGTAACAGCGCAGGAGCCACACAGCATAGCAACTGTTAGCAACAGAAGTAGCACTTTGCGGTACTGACAGCACTATCTGTGCTTCCTGTGTTCTTAGTGACCATGGCTCAAACCACCACAAACAGCACAGAGGACAATGAAGTCTCCACTGCCACGACCATCTCAAATGAGGTTTCCGAAAATAAAGTGTATAATCCCAGGAATACGATGAGAAATCACATTTTTATTTGTTCCTTCCTTGGTGTTCACGTGTTTTGGGAAAAGACAGAATCATAGTATTTAATTTAAATCAATGTTCACAATGAAACATAACCTGAAACGTACAATCACTGTGAGTCTCAGGCTTCAGAAACACTCAGTTTCACACAGGTCTCGTTGTATGGTCATGTCAAGCACAGAAGCCACACTAAGAGTAGTTTAAATCTTTTGTTTATGAGAGGATGAACTGAGCTGCAAAAGAATAATAAGGATTATTGTGAACAGTGAATCTGGCCAAGAATAAAAAGATGGAAATTAGAACAATATCTACTTTTTAAAGTATCTAAAACCTGCAGGACCCCGGCCCTCGAGGCCTGGAGTTGGACACCCCTGTTTTAAACAGCTGGTTCGATCTGTCCTCTCTGTCCAATGTTCACATTTTGGACAGAGAGGACAGATGGTTTGAAAGAGGAGTGAAAGAAGCATCTATGTCCACTGTGAGCGACCATCTTTGAACAGAGGCGGTGGTTTACGACACCAACTGTCTGCCATCTATAATCCAGTTTTGAGATCCTTCCCAGACACCTTAACGCCCACTCACATCCTGGGCCATCTGACCTCAGGAAATCACATGATAGGGTGGGACCAGGTTTCACAATGAGCTCACCTGAAACTCTGGCTGATTGTGACCCACACCCAGTTTCACACCTTGGCTCAGGCGATTAGAGGATCATCAGGGGGTCCTTTTGTCCCTCTGTGGGGGGAAACTCCCACTGGGTTTATATCTGGGACTCTCCACCATTTGACCTTAGAACTGAAGAAGCTTCTCGGATGAAGGTGAAACGTCTTCAAGTAACTTAAAGAAGTCCAGACGCTTTTCTTTGCAAGCTCCTTAGACTAGCTACCTGCAATTCTCTTCACGCTTCACCACGAGGGGTCAGCAATGAGTCAGCAAAGTTTAACGTTTTAAAAGATTGTTTTTTACAGTTAATATTTTAAATACATGCACTTTACAGTCGATACTGTCGTTGCAGAAAAGGCTGAATTCATTTCATAAAGTAAACAACATGCAACTGTTTCAATTAGATAGATTGTCATTTTAACTGAATTTTTAAATTTTTGTTTGATTTTTATTTTATTATTTTATTTTCCATTTATTTTTGCATGTGTGTTGTTGCTGCCTGTGTTTAGTTGAGTAATTTCTATAACTGTGAGACACTTGCTGCTGCCTATCTTGGCCAGATCTCCCTTGAAAAAGAGGTTTTTAATCTCAATGGGATCTTCCTGGTTAAATAAAAGTTTTAAAAAAAGTAAGTAAGTAAAAAAAATTTTATATAGCTCTTTTCACAAATCACAAAGTGCTTCACATTACAGAGAATGAAAATTTAAAAGAATGAAAATACAACAAATAACAAAAGAATAAATATTTTAAAAATGTGTCTGTGTCACAAACTTCAAATATAAATATGTGACCTCTGTGTGACCTCTGTGTGACCTCTCTCAGGTCTCGAGGACTGGTCAGTCGATTCTGGTCCTCTCACTAGGATTGGCCGTCCTTCATCTTTGGAACTGATTGCCGGAGGAAAGAACCACCTGCCACCAGGTGAGAACAGAGACTCATCACAATGATGGCAGAACACTTAATATTTCATCTTTTTAATGTATTACTCAATATTATTTTCTTATATTAATTATGTTTTCTTGTTTCATTTATTATTGGTTCGGTATTCATCTAGGGGTTTGATGGTTTTGATACCAAAACAAACTTCCTGTAAAACTGCTGTGAGGAGTCTTTCCTTTAAAGCATCGTGCATCTCCCTCTGCCCTTTTAAATAACCTTTAGTGGTTTGAACATGTGGATGCATGGTAATAAAAAGAGCCAGAAGTTACAACAATCCTCGTAGCATGTAAGAAACCTGTGGGCCACCTGGCCCCCGGCCCCATGGGCCGTACGCGTGACTCCACAGGTTGAATGGTTTTTCTCTTTAGGTCAAACATAATGAACATGTTCTGTTTTCATTCCAGACTGCTGAGGGCTCACAGGACCAGACAGCGGGACGCTTCCTGATGGTCATCGATGACCTCACTAATGATCGATCATCAACTACCTGCCCGCAGCACTTCCTGTTTGTTTATATGGATTCTTGCAGCAGGTTTTGTTTTTTGTTTTTTATCTGAGCATCTCTGCAGTTTTGTATTATTTGGATGTTTAAGTTCTGCTTGTGTAATAAAATATTTTTATTTGTTTTTGTCTGAGGTTAATGATCAAACAGCAGAGGTGGTGTAAAATTACTAAGAGACAAAAATCAGAACGTGAAGGTTTAGAAGATGTTAGTGAGAGCTGCTGGGATGTAAGGTTGGAGACAGTGGCACCAACACAAAGACGAAGCAGGATGGATAAAGAAGAAGGAAACCAGCCCAGTGAAGGAACAATGGGCTGGGGGGTCAGTTCCCTAATCATAATTATGCAAATTCTCATGACCATTGATCAAAGACCACTGATCAATAGCCATGAGTACCATTGACCTCCCAGCCCTTTGTTCCTTCAGTGGGCTGGTTTCAGTCATTATGCAAATGTGTTTATAAGATTGAAACCTGCAGCTGAGACTGAAGACGTCACCTGATGATGACGAAACGTTTCTCCCACAAAACTCTACGTCCAGATGAACACAATCAACTTTTGGAGATTTACTTACCTGGATGATTGAGATGCATCAAGACGAATCACATTGTGGTCTGTGAGGTGCAGCAGTGCCCCCTTTTGGCTGTAAACGGGAACTACAGTCCACTCAGAGAAGCTTTGCCATGATGAGAGTCGAATAGCTGCTTCGTCTGTAGCTCAAAGGTTTGCACTTTTATTTCTCTGCACGGCAGAACATCCAGTGATGCTCCAATCAGCTTCTTCAGGGAATGTTGCAGACGTTAAGTTGAGAGGAGCTCACAAACTCAACATCTGTCCAAAATGAGAACAGGTTCAACTGGAACACTGCCTACAACACACATCCACACCTGTATTCATGCAGTTGGTTTGGGGTTTTTTGGTAAATATGCAGATGTTTTATTGATATTCAGAAATGCTCATTTAAATATTTTTGGGTCCAAAATCTTTTTCTTTGTAAATGTTCAGCACTGCCTGTTTTCCACATTTAAACAGAATTCCTGTCACGGCGAGTGAGAAGAGCCGTGTGGAAAAGGTAAAGGAGGATCCAAACGCAGGCAGGTGTGAAGGTGATTTAATGAACACGGAGTATAGATAGGCAAACGGCAAAACGGAGAACTAAACTATACTGGGACAACTAAACTACTGAGCATGAACAAGAACACCAACCTGGACATAAAGGAAAGAAGACGATGGTACATGACGATGACAGCAGGGAACACATGAATGAAACGTGGAGGACAGACAGACGGACCAGCAACTACAAAGACAGAAGACGCGACTTAAATACACTCAGAGAAACACAAGGAGATTACACACAGCTGGGAGTAATCAACAAGACGAGACAAGAGGTAAAACTGAACACACTCACATGAGACGCAGACCTTCACAATAAAACAGGAAACAAGAGATTACTACACGAGGACGCAGACAGGACACAGAACTAAACCTGCGAACAAAAACCCTGAACCAGAATCACAGTAATATAATATATCACAAATAATCAAAACACCAGACAACCCCAAAACACTCCAACATGCAGAATAAACCAAAACATAAGGAACTCAAAATACTGGGTTGAAACTGACCCAGAACCGTGACGATTCCAGGTGTGACCTTCCTCTATGGAGCAAGTTTAATGTGTTTATTTCACTGACTCTGCTCTTCGTGTAAGCCATGTGTCACACACAACATTAGGACTGTTTTTCTAATTATTTTCATGATTTCAAACATAAAAAGAGCTGAATTTGTTCGTAACAGTTCAGTGATTTTTCATTTACATCAGAAAAAAAATACTGTGACTTAAACACGCACACGCACACATAACAACAACAAATAAAACCAGGGGGGACAAACCAGCCCGTTCTCACTCCCGGGGCGTAGTATACCGACGTTTTGTCACGTCCCGTGGTCGTGACCCGTGGTCGTCACCTTTCGCTTTCATGAGGAACGCGAAAGGTGACCTTCCGCAAAAGCGTAAAATGTTGACGATTTGTCACCCAGCGTCAAATATTACGCTTAGGGAGTGAGAACTAACTCACCACAGCAGGACGCCGTGATCAGAGCGAGGCGAGGCGGGGGGGGGGTGTCTTACCGTTAGTGTTTTGACTATAGGGACAGCTGCTCTCCTCCAGTGTTAACAGCTTTACCTTATAATGTGAAGCACTTTGAGGCGACTGTTATTGCTGTGATTTGGAGCGACATGAATAAAGCTGAATTGAATCAAACGTCCACGTTCTTCTAAGTAAAGAAGTTTTCTTGGAAGCCGGCCGAGGGGCTGCACCCACCTTCTCCTCCTGCTTATGCAGCGTTTCTAAAAAACAAAACAAAACCGGTAAACCTGCTGAGTGACATAATTTCTTTGGACAATTTACCAAAACTATTTGAACATGTCTGAGCTTGAACGATCCAGAGTCTCTGTGGTGCTGAGCGGCTGCAGGAGCTCTGCTGTGTTTGACTCACTTACTCTTAGACGCTCATAACTTTGTACGGAGCCTCTGGTTGCTCTTTGACACTTACCCTGTACTTATATTTGATTAAATAAAAGGTGAATATATTTTCTTGGTTAGAAATGTTTGATTTATGGCTTGACTTTAATAGAAAATTGTATTTTCTTTATAAAATAAAACAAATATTTCGGTAACGAGTGTCCATGAAGCAGATTTGTACAACAATAAAACATGGTTACAAATTAGCTTCATAAAGTAACCGTAAAAAACAACAACAACATTTGAAGGAAGTTCAGTTTTCAGGAAATATCACCTGTGAAGAGCAACGATGATTTCTAACACGAGGCTGGACAGACTAACAGCTGCTCTTTCCTTTTTCCTACAGAGCCGTTAAACTTGCAGTGTTTTTGTTCCTTTCAGCTCTGACGACCAACACGGACACAGCACAGCGCATCCAACAACTTTCATTTCTGCTTCGTTTGTCACTGCAGGAAAAGAAGATTGGCTGTGGTTTTACGGCCTTTTAAATAACGCTTTAATTTTACTGCCAAGTCTAACATCTGAAGACACTCGATCAAGCTTTAATTCACCTGGTTTTATGCAAAATATTTTCAAAGAAGTTGAGAAGTAAGTGCTGATAATTGTTAGGCACGCTAACATAATTCAGGTCAGAGCTGATCCAAAACAAACAAACAATCACTTCACAAATGAAAACGTCAAAAGCTTTTCTTTTCTCCACGTTTTATTACAGTTTTCATCACAGGTAGCAAGCTAACGTCGTTTTTTGTTGCATTTTCACACAGTGTTTCACTGATGGCCGTCTTATCATCACTTTGATCTCTGCCGTTGCTCCGCCCACAGTCAGTTCCAGATTTGAAGGACAGCCAATCCCAGCAGAGGCAGCAGTTTCAGCTGACCAATCCCTGAGGCCTGAGAGAGGTCACACAGAGGTCAAATAGTTATTTGACTGATATGACACAAACACACATGCAGAAATGTTCTTCTGGCACAAATTTCACGCCATAAACTTTGTTGTTTTTATACTCAGTAAACTTGAACTGGCCACTGGCAGCCATGCACGCCCAAACTCAAAGGTTAAAAATGCTGGAATTTTCTGATGACGCTTCTTTTGTGGGTGATGCTGCCAACATTCATGGATTGTAATGTCATTAAAATTCTGTCGTCAGATAAAAATAAGTCAGTGTCATCAACATAAGTGATGAGTTTGTTACAGATGGCGTGCTGGTACCACATCAGAATCCTTATTTCCTTCACAGCTTCCTTTATTCTTCACAGCACAGATTCAATGACGCGAACATCACTCAGATATTTTCACCATATTGAGATGATAAAAGCTCAAAGGTGCTCCACATCATCGTTCTACAACTTTATCTCTGATTATGGAGACACGTGTTACACGCATGGATGCACGCATCTCTTTAAGCTCACAGGCTTGTGTTTGAGTTCAGGTGTTCCTCACATACGTGACACAAAACCACAAACATGCAGACGGGAAGAAACACAACAACTTTCATGTTTGTTTATCAAGCGTCTGCAGGAAAGTTAGACCAACTAAAAAGTGAGTGACGGGCGTACACGCCAGCTCTACTTGTAGTTTTGAAGTAACGTCGGAAAAATAAAAGTCGACTAAACACTGATGGCTGATCTCTGCTTAGCTGTGCTTAGTTTTAGGATTGTTGAAGTCAAAGTTGAAGTAAACTGTCAGAAATTAAAACCTCCTGAATATAAAGTCGGATTTTTTTTTACTAATTATCTCCAATATTAACATTTGAAGTTTAAAAAATACAAATTTAAGCACAAACATAAAAAAATCTGTGTTTTCTGATGTTAAACACACGTACAGTTTGGCTGTGTTTAATCTGATCGTTATTACATGACGTACAGTATGTGACAAAAGAAGGAAAGGAAGCTTTAAGTTAAATATTGCAAATTGGTCCTTTACCAATACGTCTGAAAAAAAAGACGACTCACCTTGCTAGGGAGGCCGAGCTCATTATCTAAAAAGACACAAGAAAGCACAGAAGCTGCTGTGAGTACAGCTCAGTAATACTCGTGTTACTAAACAAAGTGTCTGTGCAGGTGCTCTGACGTTACCGTAGTCACTGTACTCATACTCAGTGCTAGTGCTAGTGCTATTCCCCGGGTTATCAGACATTCTTGTATTGGGAGAGCCCTCCTCACTGTTGCCTGGTGATGAAAATTAAATAGAAACAATATAATGACCTGATGGAACGATGCTATAACCAAAGGCAAGGCAAGTTTATTTGTATAGCACAATTCAACAACAAGGTGATTCAAAGTGCTTTACAGATATATTAGAAACAAAACGGAAACAAAAAAAAAACAAGCAAACTAACAAACAAACAAACAAACAAACAAACAAACAAACAAACAAAACTATATAAAATCAAAAATCAAAACAGATAAAATCAGTAGTTAAAATGTAAGTTTTGACATTTAAGCTTAAAAGTGTGGATTTGGTGTTTTATTCAAATGCAGCTGAGAACAGCTGAGTCTTAAACCTGGATTTAAATAAACTGAGTGTTTCAGCTGATCTGAGGCTTTCTGGGAGTTTGTTCCAGATAGAAGGAGCATAAAAGCTGAATGCAGCTTCTCCGTGTCTGGTTCTGACTCTGGGAGCTGATAAAAGACCGGATCCAGATGACCTGAGGGATCTGGAAGGTTCATACCAAAGCACAAACAAGCACAGAAGTTGCCTTCTGGGTGTAGATTTTGACAGTCATGTGCCTCTGAAAGTGTTCTTCGCTCGGTTAGATGTTGTGAAGGAGTTTTGTTAAACAAGGAAATCATTCTGTGGACGTTTGTCAAAGCTGGGAAGGCACTTAAAGAAAGCTCCAGGTGATCCAGGAGAGAAGGACAACTGCTGCCTGAGCAAAAACCTGTAGTGCTGCCTCATGTGTCCGGATTATTGGAACAGCTGAGACGCCTTTTTTCTAAACATCGCGTCTCCGTGGCTTTTAAACCCCAAAACAGTGCGGAAAAATTGCAAACAGAGTAACATAGCTTACGCTGTTAAGTGCCGGGAGGATGTAACATCCTGGACAAGGAGGAACGCTGGTTTGAGGGCGGAGTCAAGGAGGCCATTTATGTGAAAAGGGAAAGACCATCTCTGAATCGAGGAGGGGGCCTAAGGGTCCATCTGTCACCATCTTACAATGCTGTGATTGCAGCCATTGACCAACTCTCTGTGAATGGTACTCATGGTTATTGATCAGTAGCTGTTGATCAATGATCAATGGTAACTGATCAGTGGTCACTGGTTTTTGCACCTCTCATTTTTCATGTGTTCAATACTTTTTCCCCGTCTCATTTCTCATCATCACACATGACTTATGTACATCTAATGGTTTCATTTCTTTGCTTGTGTGGATCGGTTGTTACCAACATCTGGTGAGAATTTCATGTCAGTCGCACCATTTAGAGTTCAACACTTATTTTACCTGCTGCAATATATATTCATGCGTATTGTTATGTTGAAGTCTTATTTGAAAAATATTAAAATCATTTTTCACCTCAAAAGTTGACACATGGCAGTTTGGGGCAGAATTCCTCTTTGCAGAACTTCTCAAGTTCTAACAGGTTGGATGGCGAGCATTCCTGCAGGCCAACTTCAGATGCTAACTCATGTTTAAGCCTGGACTCTGAGCACCTCAAGGACATTCACAGACAGGCCTGTGAAGCACTGTGAATACTTTCTGGATGCACTGTATGACTAGGCTGCATGATTTCACAGTGTTTGCATGTTATACCCACATAGCTATATCTTAGCCACCTCATTTCCTGTTTTCTTCATGTCTGCACTCTAATTCCAAACCCACAGATGCAAAGTTTCTTGACTACAAAGAAGAACACTTAGTTCCATGAATACACTCATACACACATTTTGCAGTGCAGCCTGCTAAAATATGACTTTTTGTTCAGAAATATTTTTTTATTTCATGACAAAAATTTAGTTTTAATGCAGATAGATTATGCGGTCATTAGATTTTTTATTTATTTTTTTTAACAAATGTTATCCTTAATGCCAACAACATGTCAAATAAAGTAGATCAGTGCCTTGAAATGACCTGGTTCACTACGACATATTTTTAGAGAAAGACGTCAACAACCGTGAGCATCATGGAGCAAGTCGCTTATGCTTTCAGTTCAAGGGCGAGTCCACAAGCGGTTTATAAAGAGATGTCGTGGATTACAGTGTTGTTTAACAATTTTAGTCTATAAGCCAAATGAAAAATTCACAATAACTCTTCAACCTGTAACTGAAAGACTGCAACACACTTCTTCTGAGAGACGATAAAACCTTCATGAATCTCTCGATCAATATCAGACCATTGAGTGCAAAAGCAGGTTTAGTCTGTTAATTAAAACAGATATGTGAAAGGTCATAGGTCACTCACCACAACAGGACAACATGATCAGAGCAAGCCAGAGAGAGACGGAGAGCAACACATTCATCCTGGACGAGAGACACAAACTGATTGAAAGAGAGAGAGAGCGGGGAGTCTTCAAATAGAAACTCTCCAAACAAGAGCGAACTTGCAGCTTTTAACAAGCCTCAGCTTTGTGAGTCAGGCCCAACAGGTTTGTTTTTTTTAGATGAGGCCACTGAGGAGCGACGTGAAAGAAGCAAGTAATGAACTTTAGAAGTATCCAATCTCAACAACAGTACATTTGCATAACGTAAGCAAGCAAGGAATTTATTTATATGGCACTTTCAGAACAACTCCCAGCTGAAAACAAAGTGGTGTACACTTGACATGCCTAAAAATGATACCTTTAATAAGTATACAAACATTGTCATAGAAAGTCTAAGGAGCTTGCAAAGAAAAGCGTCTGGACTTCTTTAAGTTGCTTGAAGACGTTTCACCTTCATCCGAGAAGCTTCTTCAGTTCTAAGGTCAAATGGTGGAGAGTCACAGATCCCACATAAGCCGAGGTGTGAAACTGGGTGTGGGTCACAATCAGCCAGAGTTTCAGGTGAGCTCATTGTGAAACCTGGCCCCACCCTATCATGCGAATTCCTGAGGTCAGATGGCCCAGGATGTGAGTGGGCGTTAAGGCGTCTGGGAAAGATCTCAAAACTGGATTATAGATGGCAGAGAGTTGGTGTCGTAAACCACCGCCTCTGTTCAAAGATGGTCGCTCACAGTGGACATAGATGCTTCTTTCACTCCTCTTTCAAACCATCTGTCCTCTCTGTCCAAAATGTGAACATTGGACAGAGAGGACAGATAGAAGCAGCTGTTTAAAACAGGGGTGGGGAACTCCATGCCTCGAGGGCCGGTGTCCTGCAGGTTTTAGATCTCACCCTGGGTCAACACACCTGAATCACATGATTAGTTCATTACCAGCCTCTGGAGAACTTCAGGACATGTTGAGGAGGTCATATAGCCCTCTGGCGACAAATCTGGTGACTTTTTCTGGTGTTATTGGAGACTTATGACAACTTTTTAACGTGAAAGCATGTATCACTCTTACTCTCATCAAGCAGCGGGTGCTGCCGTGGGCACCTCGCCCGTGCCAAAGAGCTCACAGGCGGCAGGTAGTCCTCACACAGCAGCCCCCCCCCCCCCAGCTGATGTCAGAACAGGAAATATTCACCCCTATGCATACAAACAGCAAAATCAGTTTGTATCACCCCCCGACTGTGTGTATCTGTGTGAGCAGATTTTCTCTCACGAGTCCTCAGGTCTGAATGCTGGACACTCGGAGAGCAGAGATCAGAGTGTACTAACAAACATGCCATATTGGCTCAGTTTATTTCTCTTATCATCGTTGTGAGGAGACCATAAATAGCATTTGTATTTTCTGTTGTACAGTTCATTTGCTGTTATGGATAAAAAGTGTCTTTTTATTTTTTATGTTTCAAAATAGCTGATAACTATTCGCTGATAGCTGCCAACATCTGCGAACAAATATAATTCTATAAAGTGGTTCTATATAGTGTGTAACTGTTAATATAGAGCGTTATTAAATTTGTTGCTAATGCAATCATATGGCACACTGACCTCTGAGGAAATTTTAGATGCACTCGCCATCAGAAAGGTTGCGACCCCTGCTATAGGCCTACAGAGGACCCATATGTGTGACGTCATCCCCGAGCTGCTGCTTTGTGAGTCGTTGTTCTGCGCTCACAGACAGACAGTGTGCAGCATGATGATGATGTTTAAAAATGCCAAAGCGCCAGTGCACTTTTTTTTTTGTTTTAGATGAACTGCAAAACAAATTTCCCACATACTGTCCTGGTTGGAATAAATCGAGGCGGAGCGCACAGTGTGCAGAGCTGGCACATTTGTGTGTCTAACAAAAGTGCCGGAGATCTTGTTGCTCACATGGACACAGAAAAACATAAAAAGGCTGTGTGAGGCGAAAATTCATCTAGTAAGTTGAGTTCTTTGTTGCACTTGGGAAAACGAGGATGCTGCTGTGTCTGCAGCAGAGGCTCCATTGGCATTTCATACTGTGAAGCATCACAATAGCAGATCCATGGATAGCAGTAGTGTGCTGCTAAAAAAAATAATAAAAGCATTTCCAGACTCTTACACACCTCAAAGGTTCATCAGCACCAAGACTGAAGTTACTGCTAATGGTGTGATAGCTCCACATTTGGAGGAAGTCATTCGTGAAGCTAATGAAATCAGTACTGTAGCATTTCTACAGACGGCAGAGAAAATATTTCCAATCATAATTCGTTACTTTGACTGGAAGAATGGTGACGTGCAAACAAAATTAGTTGAGGTCAAATGAGATGGCAGAAACCATTGCACATTACCTCACTGAGACACTGGCAAAAACCAATTGTCTGAAAAATGCGTCGCGTTTACTGGAGACAACTGCAACACAAACTTTGGAGGAATTAGATGAAGGAGGAAAGAATGTGTTTGCCTTTAAAGAGGTTACGTCAGAACAAGGATCTGATTGGTGTGGCATGCCCAGCACACCTGTTGAATAACTGTGATTATCATGGGCTAGACACAATAGACGTTGACATTAAGATCATCATGTTCAAAATCTATCAGTATTTCCACATTGACACAGTGCGCACTGAGAACCTGAAGGTCTGTGAATTTGTTGATATTGAAAACAGAACAAGGCTTTCTCACAGCTTTGCTCCGAGGCATTGAGAGGATGATACAGATATTTCCACCCATAGTGATCAAGAAGTTTTTTGCAGATGACTTCAGTGAGATCCACCTCTGGCACATGCACTCACTCATGTCTGTGTTCCGCACAAACGTTCAAGAAGTGGAGATATCATCTGAATTTCAGGAGCGGGACCACTCCTCGTTCACGTCTGGCCTCAGGCTATAAAAACCCTTCTCCAACACCCGCTGTTCTCATTTTCATGCCCCACCCTGCCCCCCCTTTTTTCTTTCCTCTCTTCTCCTCTCCTCGCCTCTCTTCCTTTCCTCCCTTTCTCGTTAGTACAGGGGGATCTGCCCAGCCCGAGAGCCGTCGCCAGTCCCCTTCAAGGCCTTCCCCAAACCGCAGCACTAATCACACTTCCTCATCCCTCATTGCCCATCGTTACCAAGGAAGTGGTCCCTGCTAGTGAAATGGAAAAAGAAAACCTGAGGTTAAAAAAATGTTGAACAGCATCCGCACCATTCTTCATGAACATAATGACTAGGGGTGCAACGATACACAAAATTCACGGTTCGATATTTTTTCGATACAAAAAAATGTTCATGCCTTTTTAATTTGTAATTTATTAAAATTATAAATATATATTTTAACTAGGGATGGGTACCGGTATCCGGTGCCATCATGGCACCGGTTCTGACATAAACGGTAGTAACCAGACCGAAAAGCAGCGCGCATTTCGGTGCTTTATTTCGGTGCTTTATTTCGGTGCTTTATTTCGGTGCTTTTTTTTCCTGAGCTGTGATACACTTTCTTCTTCCTTACATTTCTATTGGCGGTTGGCAAACAACTGAAAGGTGCATTACCGCCACCAACTGGTATGGAATGATACACTTTAGATTCTAGCCAATCATTTTACGTTTCGAGGATAGTAGGCGGGTCCAGGTACGTACGTTCTTTTAGAGCAGAGCTACAGATTAAAAATGCCCAAGGCGAAGCGGTCAAAAGTCTGGCTGTACTTCACAGCAAAAGATGCAAACTCAGCAGCTGCAACAAGTGCTTTAAGCTGATACTGTCAAAGGAGGTCACACTTTAAATCCGATGAACCTAGCCCTGCCAGTGTAGCAGAAATGATGATGGCAGCAGCAGCCGTTCTTCTCTGCGTGAGTAGCTTAATGTTGTTCGTGTGTAATTTACGTTGAGTAAGCTAACCGCGTTATTAAATTAATGTATGTAAGGTGAACTAGCAAACACCATCATAGCTACATGCGGCTGTCTTCTTGTTTGATGGCAGATACTCCCTTCACCCTGGCCAAAAAGGCTAAAATGACCAAAGAAAAAGAGGAAAACAGCTAAACATGAGAGGTTTTTGGACAAAGTTTGTGTTTTTTCCATTGTTTAAGCACTGCTTCCAGCCCAGAGTGATACCATATATGCCCTATAGCTGCAGAAAAGACTAACATTGTTATCTTTTTACAAAAAAACAGCTGAACATGAGAGGGTTTTGGACCAATTTTGTGTTTTCCATTCTTTAAGCACCGGTTTGAGCACCGTTTAAGCACCGGCACCGTTTCAAAAGTACCGGTTTGGCACCGGTATCGGATAAAACCTAAACGATACCCATCCCTAATTTTAACTCAAACGTACAGTTTTTAAATTTAATGTTGCTGAAACAACAAAGTAATAAATAATAAATCTATCTGATGGAGAAATCCCTCATCTTTGGAAAAGAGAGTTTATTACAGAGAAATGTCTCTTTCCAAAATAAAAGCTCTACTATACGCTTCTTCTGGGCTATATTCTCAGCAGCATATTAAACATATCAGGTCCCCATAAGGAGAATCATGTGCTAACGGCTGTCTAAATGACTCGGGTAAAGTTTGTAGCATGCCTGCTTGTTGTTTTTGTCTGCTTCCACTTGTCTTTGCACCAGGATGATGTCGGAGTAAATGTGCAGTCATATTCGTTGTGTTCCCACTAGTGCTGTCAGCGTTAATCTGAAATGACGTTAACACCACAACACGGCAAATCTCCGTTAACGTGCGTGGGGCTGGACGGCGTCAACGCGTTAACGAGCTAACTGCGCTAACACACTAGTTCCCACCCATGTAATTGAGCATTGGTGGCACATCCGACATACTGTTTTACTTTAGTCCATGACGCGCTTACCTTCAGGGTCATACGTCACATGAAAACCAAAATAGTTCCAAACGCCAGATCTGAATGAGGGTGGGGGAGGTTCAGTTTGCCATGTTGCAAACTGCAACCTGCAGCGGCAAAGCCAAACACAGGCGCCATCACGCGAAAGTGTCAGCAAGTATGTGTGCCGATGGTGTCAGCTGGTTAACCAGCCGGCCATCCCAAATGCACCTTTGTGCTATACTGCCGTTAATGGAGATCCCGTTTGAGTGCATTGGCATGGACTTCATCGAGCCATTTCAGTGGACTGTAGGGATGCACCGATACCCGATACCGGTATCGGGTATCAGCCTCGATACCACATTTTCTAAAGTAGTCGTACTCGTTAAAAGTCCCCCAATACCGGGGACCGATACCACGGTCTGAGACCTGTCTATGTTTGAGCGGCATGTAAGGGGTTAATCACAGGCGCCGAGTGCCCGCCTCCAGGCCCCGAGTGCCCGCCCCCAGGCCCCGAGTGCCCGCCCCCAGGCCCCGGCTGCAGTTAAGAGCTGGGAGAAGGCGAGGCGAGACAAGTCAGCCGTGTGGAACTATTTCAAAGTGAACGAAGACGCGAAAACAAAGGCGGACTGCAAATTGTGCTCAGCGAAATTGTCCAGAGGCTCTAAAGGTAGCGCATTTAACACAAGTGATTTAATCAAGCACCAAAATCCCAACACGACAACGAGTACAAAGAGTTTACCCACGCTTATTTACCCACGCTTATTAGCACAGAGGAGCATAGCTGATGCTACAGCAGTGGGACGGAAAATAGTTGGGCATTTTAAACACTCCGCCTCAGCCTACTCCCGCCTCGAGGACATTCAGGGACAGCTCAACCAGCCAATAAAGAGACTGCAGCAGGACGTACAGACGCGCTGGAACAGCACGTATTACATGCTCCAGTCCCTCATTGAGCAAAAGCGAGTGCTGGGCGTGTCCGAGCACGAACTCGCTGACTATCTCACCGCTCACCAATGGGCTCTTATGGAGACGACTGTTGCCATCCTCGCCCCCTTTGAGGAACTAACTAAAAAAGTGAGCAGCTACGACGCACTAGCCTCTGATGTCATCCCAGCTGTGACTGTGCTAGTGAGACTTCTAAACAGAGAAACAGACGAACAAATTTAAAATTAAATTTTGTTTTTTATAATTATTTATTCTGTAATATGTTGCATACAACATGCTTTTCATTTTAAATAAATGTTCTTAATTCCAAACTAGTCCCTTGTTTGTTTTTGTTAAATTATAGGACTAAAGCTGTTACCTGTAAATTGAAATCATGTTTTTATTAAGTACTCTGTATCGGTATCGGCGAGTACTGAAATGCAAGTACTCGTACTCGTACTCGTTTCCAAAAAAGTGGTATCGGTGCATCCCTAGTGGACTGCATTGCTTTTGTCACCCTTTTTAACTGAGTAATCTGTCATCTAAAGTCGAATAAAAACCAAATATCTGGAATCTGCTCTTGTTGGGTTCAGTCAGGATCGTAGTGGTAACTCAACTTAGAGAAGAAAAAACCTCCACTCAAAATGAGACACTGACAATGACTTAAAGGAAAAAAGTGATTTGAGTGTATTCACACATTTAAACTGTCCAAAACAACATCGACATGAACCCAAACCATTTGAATTATTGCAAACATGTAGTTCACCACAATAATTCGCAGCAGATTTCTACCACATAAAAACCCAGCCGTTATATTCTTCAAAGAATACATTAACTCAACACGTTAGAGGACTGAACCTTTCACAACAGCTTTTTGCATCTTTCTCCGTGCAGGCGGGTGCAGTGAAAGAAAGTTACCGTGAGCAGCTCTATGGACTATGAAGTGATATGGTCGCACAACCTCCTTAAAGAGGAGAGAAGCTGAACCTGCTTCTCTGGTGAGGATGGTTTAAGAAAGATAAGTTGGGGCCAGAGGTGCCAAATTGCATCTATTTTAACAAGATGACAAAGGGGAAGTGACTTTTTCACTTCCTCATCAGTTCAGTCTGTCGGCTTTTTACATGCAGACAGACTGAATATACTTCCAAGGAGGATTAGGGAAACATATTATTAATCATTTCGAGAATAAAGGCAAAATTTCAAGATTACAGTTGTTGTTTCAAGACCCTTCTATACCCTCTGAGTGAGTGAAATGGTTTCTTTAGCTGATAAACACAGTGTGTTGATGAGTATAAGGACGCTGAAAAAGCTGAGTCTGCTCAGACAGAAAAACACAATTCAGAAGAGGAGATGCACACAAAGGAAAAAAAAGAGGATGTGGTATATCATAATACAGTTGATACATTTGTTTCACTGACCCATCCTAACAAGGCATTTCATAGAGATTACAGCAAACGTAATGCGTTTCAACTTTAATTGTAAAATTTAAATTTTATTCTCAAAATGATCAAAAATAGTTTTTATTTTCTTAATGTAGCAATAATACTCCGGTGTAATCTCCAAAAGTGGATTCTGTTCATCTGGACGTTTTCAGTGGGAGAAACGTTTCGTCATCATCCAGGTGACTCTCTGCTGACTGCAGGTTTCCCCGACCTTATAAACAGTACTTTTTCTATATTTATATAACTATATTTCTGTATAGTTTTCATATTTATATTCTCTTCACAGCTTGTACACCCACTAGCCTGTACTAGTTATTGCATATTCATAACATACCTTCATACCGTGTACATTTTAACATACCCATAATAGACCCATATTTTGTACCCTCATACCTATAACAGACCCATTTCTGTAATATCATATTTACCGCACTATAAGATGCACATAAAATCCTTAAATCTTCACAAAAATCGACAGTGCGCCTTATGTATGAACTTTGGTTTGTGCTCACTGACCTCGAACTGATGTTATGTGCTACACGATGCGCAAAAATCTTTCAAAAAAAATTTTTAGTGCCACTTTTCGGAGCATTACGGTTACTGTTGCCATGAGCCTCGCGGAGTAATACGTACTGTGCTTCAACACAACATTACCGTGTTGTGTGTGTATAACGACTTCAAAATGGCACCCGCGAAGAGACACGCTTACGAAGCGGATTTTAAACTCCGAGCAATCAGTTATGCAGCAGAAAATGGAAATAGAGCAGCTGCGAGACAATTCGGCATTAATGAGTCGATGGTACGCAAGTGGAGGAAGCAAGAAGATGACCTAAAACAAGTAAGGAAGACCAAAAGGAGTTTCCGAGGGAACAAGGCGCGATGGCCGCAGTTAGAGGACAAAATTGAACAGTGGGTTATTGAACAGAGAACAGCAGGCAGAAGTGTCTCTAAAGTCTCTATTCGACTCAAGGCAACAGCGGCAGCACGTGACATGCAGATCAACAACTTTTGAGGGGGACATTCTTGGTGCTTAAGTTTTATGAAAATGCATAATCTCTCAATCCGCACAAGAACTACTGTCTCACAGCAACTGCCAAACGATTACAAAGAAAAGTTGGCCATTTTCCGCACGCACTGCCAGAATAAGATCACCGAAAGGCTGAGGGAAGTTTATGTCAAGAGACCGGATGGCTTTTTCCACAAATCTCCGTCTCCTTTGATCTACGACTCCATGCGCGCCCATCTCACCGAGGCTGTCCAAACCCAAGTGAAGCAAACTAATTCGGAGCTTACCGTCATTCCGGGTGGAGTAACCAAAGAACTCCAACCACTAGATATTGGTCGTTCAAAGTTAAATTACAAGCTGCGTGGAAGCATTGGATGACAGAAGGCGAACACACATTCACCAAGACAGGGAGGCAACGCCGAGCGAGTTACGCCGCTATCTGTCAATGGATCGTGGATGCTTGGGCTAAGGTATCAGTCTCAAGTGTCGTCCGAGCTTTCACGAAGGCTGGAATAATCACTGAACAGCTAAATAACCGCAACGAGACTGATTCAGATAATGATGAATGATGTTTAACTCATCTGATTGTTTTATTTTGCTGAATGCACTTTAAATGCCTTTTAATCTGGCGTGAGAGGGATCCGGGCATCGTTGATACCGAAATTGCCCAGCTGTTTACCGTAACTCGGACACGGAAGGTAAAGAATTTGATGGAATTGTGGAAGTTGAATGTACTGGCAAAAGTAAGTGTATTTTTCAATATTTAATGTGTTACAGCTTAACAGTGTTAAGAGTTAATGTGAATGAGCTTAATAAGGTCAAGTTATCTGACTGTTTTGTTTGTCTTAATGCGCCTTATAATACGGTACACCTTATGTATGAAAACAGACCCAGTCTTCAACAGTGCGCCTTATAGTGCGGAAAATATGGTATATCTATTTTATTGCTAAAGCACTTTCTGGATGAATGCAAACTGCATTTCGTTGCCTTGTAATTGTGACATGTGCAATAACAATAAAGTTGAATTCTATTCTATGCTATTTGCATAATGACTGAAACCAGCCCACTGAAGGAACAATGGGCTGGGAGGTCAGTTCCTTCATCATAATTATGCAAATTCTCATGACCATTGATCAACAACCTCTGATCAATGTCCATGAGTCCCATTCACAGAGAGTTGGGGAATGGCTGCAATCACAGCATGTAAGATGGCGAAAGATGGACCCTTAGGCCCCTCCTCGATTCAGAGATGGTCTTTCCCTTTTCATGTAAATGGCCTCCTTGGCTCCGCCCTCAAACCAGCGTTCCTCCCTGTCCAGGATGTTACATCCTCATCATTGAAAGAGTGTCCACTGGCCTGTAGGTGTGAATAGACTGCAGAGTCCTGGCCTGACAAGGTGGCTCTTCTGTGTTGTAGCCAGAGGTTGTTTGGTTTCCCCGATGTATAAATCCTCCTGCACTTAACAGCGTACACTAAGTTACTCTGTTTGTGTCGGGGGACCCGATCCTTGGGGTGGACCAGTTTTTGGCGCAGCGTGTTTTGGGGTTTGAAAACCACAGAGACCCGGTGTTTAGAAAAAATGCGTCTCAACTGCTCCGATACTCCTGACACATCACTACAGGTTTTCGCTTAGGCAGCGGTTGTCCTTCTCTCCTGGATCGGCTGGAGCTTTCTTTTGGCGCCTTCCCAGCTTTGACAGACGTCCAGCTGGGATAACCACATTTACTCAGGGCCTCTTGATGTGATGTTCTTCTGCCTCCCCGGCCGCTGTGTCAGTGGGGATGGTGCTTGCTCTGTGTTGTAGCGTCCTGATGACACCCAGTTTATGCTCCAGTGGATGATGAGAGTCAGACCTTTAAGTACTGATCCATATGCGTTGTTGATCAATGGTCATGAGAATTTGCATAATTAAGATTAAAGAACTGAGCTCCCAGCCCATTGTTCCTTCAGTGGGCTGGTTTCAGTCATTGTGCAAATGTAGTGTTTATAAGATTGAAACCTGCAGTCAGCTGAGACTGAAGAAGTCACCTGGATGATGACGAAACGTTTCTCCCACGAAACGCTACGTCCAGATGAACAGAATCAACTTTTGGAGATTTACTTATCTGGATGATTGAGATGCATCAAGACTCTGGTGTAATATACAGACTCATACATTTGATATGGTTTGATTTCCTTGTAATAAATTTGACCTTTTTGGCTGATTTCCAGCTTCAGGCTTTTACTGAAAAAAAGAAGAAGTAAAAGTCCATATTTAGCTTATAGCCATTTATGCAGCCTCTAAATTCATCACGCAGTTATGTGAAGACAACATAGACAATTATGCTCAAAAAACAAGCCAATAAAATAAAACCACCAAAAACTGTTGCACATTTGACAACTTTCACTTCTGCTTTCGTTGTGTCTGCAGGGAAATGAAAGTCGCCTGCTTAAAAGCCTCAAGATGGTAAAAGTCTTGCTGTGGCTTTGAAAGGCTTTGAAATCCCACTTTCATTTTGCTGATGAGTCTAATGCCTGAAGAACACACTGTACTAAAACATAGTAGAGCTGACTTCTACTTGTTCCTTATGGTCAATTATAGGCCAATCTCCAACCTTCCTTTCATATCAAACATGCTTGAAAGAGTAGTTGTCAAACAGCTAACTCATCATCTGCAGAGGAATGGTTTATTTGAAGAGTTTCAGTCAGGTTTCAGAGTTCATCACAGCACAGAAACAGCTTTAGTGAAGGTTACAAATGATCTTCTTATGGCCTCTGACAGTGGACTCATCTCTGTGCTTGTCCTGCTAGACCTCAGTGCAGCGTTCGATACTGTCGACCATAATATCCTATTAGAGCGATTAAAACATGCTGTAGGTATTACAGGTACTGCACTGCAGTGGTTTGTATCATATCTATCTAATAGACTCCAGTTTGTGCATGGCAGCATCATTAGAAGACATAGCATACATTTACACTGCTATGCAGATGACACCCAGCTCTATCTGTCCATGAAGCCAGATAACACACACCAATGAGTTAAACTGCAGGAATGTCTTAAAGACATAAAGCCTTAAACCTGGATGGCTGCTAACTTTCTGCTTCTTAATTCAGATCAAACTGAGGTTATTGTACTCGGCGCTGAAAAGCTTAGAAATATGGTATCTAAGCAGATTCTTACTCTGGATGGCATTACCTTGGCCTCCAGTAACACTGTGAGGAAACTTGGAGTCATTTTTGACCAGGACATGTCCTTCAACGCACATATTAAACAAATATGTAAGACTGCTTTCTTCCATTTGTGCAACATCTCTAAAGTTAGAAATATCCTGTCTCAGAGTGACGCTGAAAAACTAGTTCCCCTCCCTGAGCCTAGATCTGCTGTATCTGATGACTGGCAGGTCATAAGTCTTGATAGATCTTGTTCTTACCGTTCAGCTGACTCCTCAGGACTTGCCTGACCCTCTGCAGGTACTTGGTGGTTGCAGCTTTCCTAGCAGCCTGTTCATGGTTCCTATTTTCCTGTGGGATTCCCAGGTACTCGTAGGCATCCTCAGTGTCTGCAATGTTTCCTTCTGGTAGTGCAATCCCCTCGGTTCGGAGTACTCTTTTTTGGGCAGATTGACTGTTTGGATATTGATTATTTTTTCCCCCTGAATAATAAACTGCCTCTTTTATAAACTGCATTTTCTGTTTTCTTTGTTAATATTTAAATTTCTTTGATGATCTGAAACATTTAAGTTTGACAAACACACACACACACACACACACACACACACACACACACACACACACAAAAAAAAAATAGGGGGTTGGGGATGTAAAAGCTGCAGAGTTTACAGTGTCAGTACTTTATCAGTGTTTTATACCCACAAAACTAGATGTTTAGACACCATCTGTGCTCGAAATTCAAACTGATGTGAACATTGTTACGGCCCTAGCAGGGCCGCCTCCTGAAGTTGTCTGTGTGGGCGTGTCCGACCATCTCTCCTGCCTTAGCTGCCACCTTTCTTTTGTGCAGCTGACTCTCGTCAGTAATTAAAAGTATTTAAGCCCAGGTAAAGGTGAGCCCTGGGCCAGAGTGCCATTAGTGTGGTTGCAGCTAGTGAGCTGTGTGTTTGTGTGTTTGCAGCTGGTGAGCTATGTGTTTGTGTGGTTGCAGTTAGTGAGCTGCTCTCTTTTTGACTTACTTTTTACTTTATTGACCAACGCTTGAGTTGTGTTTGTTTCCTTAAATGGTGATAGCGGCTTGTCCGTCTCTTTTAGTTGAGCTACTTTAATAAAACTATTTAATTTAACCCTTTTGCCTCCTTGACTCCTTTTTCTGACCTGGACACTTTTTGTTACTTCCCCCCTCATTGCCTGGACCCTTTTAGGGGAACGTAACAACATCACAAACCCACAGATACAAAGTGGCACAGACATGATTCCAATCAAAGGAGGAGCACTTAGCCTCATGAATGCACTCATTTGACCTTTTACGTACAGTATGCTAAGATTTTGATTGTGATCCTGCCTCTGCAGAGTTTCTAAAAAAAACCTGTTGAGTTACATCATCCCTAAAAACTCCTACTGTACAGAAGCACCAGATAACTTGACAAAAACGTGAAGCAGGATAACAATAATGTGAACGCTTAAACATCATTCGGATTAATAACTATGTACACCTTTGTTTTCTTACTTGTGGAGTTCTGATGTCACTATTCAAGTCTTTCACGTTGCTGCGCTTTAAATGATTTATACAAATGCATCGAGGCATTTCAGAGGCAGATCCAATGATTAAAATTTTAATTATGATAAAGGAGCTTTTCTTTGCAAGCTCCTTTGACTTTAATTATGATAGTTTTGTATTGAAAGATGTATATTTTCCTTGTAAAGAAGTAAATATGGGTAATAAATAGCACTACCTAAAGAGAAGATTGCACAGATTGTAATGAATAAATCAAATATTTTAGTAAAGAGTTTCTGTGAAGGACCAAAGCTGATTAAAATCAGCTGCATGAAGTAATCATTAAATAGTCACAGCAAATATTTTTATCAGTGTGCGTTTTTATTCAAACATTCTTTTCTAACTAAATTTCTCATTTAGTTAAAAATCTAAAACACAAATATACGAAACTGAACCTGAGAAGAACTCAGCTTTCATAATAAGATGAAAGAAGTCGTGACCGTAGAAAGATGCACTAGTGACCTATCCGGTCGTTAAGTGATGACGTGACGAATCCTACTTCCGGGCCTAAAGTAGTCTGCGTTTAATATGCTTTTGTGTTGTTAACATGTTTAATGTTTTGTATTTTCTTCTATTTAATCTCAGAAAGCTCCTAAAACAGTCAGTGATCACTGTTGACCTCCCTCGGCTTTTATTACCACTAATCATTTATTTAAGCTCAGTTTTTAAACCTTAGGATGTAACTACAGCCCAGCCCATGCAGCAGTATATGAATGACTAAGCTCGTATTGTGGATGGATTATCTCAGTTGTTCTCCTGCTGAAGTTTGGTCCTTTTACAGCATCCTGCCATGCGATTACATTTGTTCCTGACCACCGAGAACACTCACGTTAACTTTTATCGAGTGGAAAAAAAGTTAGCTTGTTTATATTATGCTAACATAGCTGTGTCGCTAGCGGTCACGTAGCACATCATTATATAGCAGCTAGCCAAACTTCAGTAACCCTACAAACGTCACTGCTGTTTAGTTTTCTGTCTTCATTTATGTTGGAAGTGATAACAGAGCTGTACGTTTGAATTTGTTTCCAAAACCTCGCAGTCAGGACATGCTATATTGTATTTAGTATTTAAGCTAGCGAGCTAACTTCCTGCTAACTTCTAACTCCGTTAAATGTCATAAATTCCGTTTTCATGGATGCCTGGATGTTAAACTCAATTGTTACACCTGGTGGAGCAGAACGCTGATCATTTTATTAAAGATAAAAGACTTTAGACAGTTTTTCAACTCTCAGTAATGCCACAGTGATCGTTTGATATATGGACCTGCAGCGGAGTTTAGGCCCAGACACGGCTAGTGATGTCAGACTTAACGACCGGATAGAGGAACTGCAAACAATGATTCCATGAATCAAATGTTGTCAAAGAAGGTTTGTTGGTTTGGTTTTTTTTGTCTGCAGATATTTTATTACAGTTTTAGCCGATAAGTGGATGATGTTGGTTTTTGTTCCATTTTCGGTTCTGTGTCATTACAGCATAACGTGACATTATGTTGTGATGTAATTTTAACTAAAACGAATCATTGATGACCGTGTTATCGTCACCATGATCTTTGTCAATTCCACATCTGAAGGACAGCCAATCCCAGCAGGAACACGAGCTTCAGCTGACCAATCCCTGAGGCCTGAGAGAGTGAACGACACAGACACACATACATGCATGTTTATCCGGCACAAAAAAGGTGAAATGTTGTATGTTAGCAGCTTCTTTTGTGACTCATGATGCCATCATGTGTGATCAGGATTTGTTTTGCACACACTGACTTTGAAACTGTGGCTGTGTTAGAGTGACAGACAGTATGTGACGGAAAATACAGAAAAGCAGATTCAATAAATAAATATTTTCTTGTTTTAAGTTAAATACTATAAATCTGTCCTTTACTGACACATCTAAAAAACAAAAAAAAACAGGATTTCTCACCTTGTTCCTGAAATTGGACTCATCCTCTAAAAGACAGGAGAAAGCACAGATACTGGCATCAGTACCAAAGTACCAATAATAGACAAAGTGTCTGTGCTGTGTTAGTGCGCTGCTGTTACCTTTAAAAGAAGTGTGGACAAGGTCAGTGCTGAATTCGATATAGTCATGGCTGTTGTCAAGGTCCATCAAGTTGAAGTCACTATAGTCGGTCCAGTTGAAGTCACTATAGTCGGTCCAGTTAAACTCTGTGAGGTCATAATCTTCTTTTTCACTGTTTTCTGTGATAGAAATTCAGCAGAAACAAAATAAAAAGCACGTAAGCTGACAGAAGTTGGCTGACATACACATACACATCACTACGTACGACTCTGGATACTGTAGCTCCAGTGAAAACTCAGGTCTCTAATCAGAAGTACCTGACCCCGTGGTATAATTCTCAAACACGTACCCTAAAGCAGATGACTCGTAATCTGGAGAGGAAATGGCGTGTCACAAATTTAGAGGATCATCATTTAGCCTGGAGAAATAGTTTGTTGCTCTATAAGAAAGCCCTCCGCAAAGCCAGAACAGCTTACTACTCATCACTGATTGAAGAAAATAAGAACAACCCCAGGTTTCTCTTCAGCACTGTAGCCAGGCTGACAAAAAGTCAGAGCTCTTTTGAGCCAACCATCCCTTTAACGTTAACTAGTGATGACTTCATGAACTTCTTCACAAATAAAATTTTTATCATTAGAGAAAAAATTACTAATAATCATCCCACAGATGTAATATTATCTACAGCTACTCTTAGTACCATTGATGTTAAGTTAGACTCCTTTTCTCCAATCGATCTTTCTGAGTTAACTTCAATAATTACTTCCTCCAAACCATCAACGTGTCTTTTAGACCCCATTCCTACAAAACTGCTCAAAGAAGTCCTGCCATTGATTAATTCTTCGATCTTATATATGATCAACCTATCTCTAATAATCGGCTATGTACCACAGGCCTTCAAGGTGGCTGCAGTTAAACCTTTACTCAAAAAGTCATCTCTAGACCCAGCAGTCTTAGCTAATTATAGGCCAATCTCTGAGTTAAGAAACTTTCTGCTTCTTAACTCAGATAAAACTGAGGTCATTGTACTCGGCGCTGAAAAGCTTAGAAATATGGTATCTAACCAGATTCTTACTCTGGATGGCATTACCTTGGCCTCCAGTAACACTGTGAGGAACCTTGGAGTCATTTTTGACCAGGATATGTCCTTCAACGCACATATTAAACAAATATGTAAGACTGCGTTCTTCCATTTGCGCAACATCTCTAAAATTAGAAATATCCTGTCTCAGAGTGACGCTGAAAAACTAGTTCATGCATTTATTACTTCCAGGCTGGACTACTGCAATTCATTATTATCAGGATGTCCAAAAAACTCACTGAAAAGCCTTCAGCTAATCCAAAATGCTGCAGCAAGAGTACTGACAGGGACTAGAAAGAGAGAGCATATTTCTCCTGTTTTGGCTTCCCTTCATTGGCTTCCTGTTAAATCCAGAATTGAATTCAAAATCCTGCTCCTCACATACAAGGTCTTAAATAATCAGGATCTTATCTTAATGACCTTGTAGTACCATATCACCCTATTAGAGCACTTCGCTCCCGCTCTGCAGGCCTACTTGTTGTTCCTAGAGTATTTAAAAGTAGAATGGGAGGCAGAGCCTTCAGTTTTCAGGCCCCTCTTCTGTGGAACCAGCTTCCAGTTTGGATTCAGGAGACAGACACTATCTCTACTTTTAAGATTAGGCTTCAAACTTTCCTTTTTGCTAAAGCATATAGTTAGGGCTGGACCAGGTGACCCTGAATCCTCCCTTAGTTATGCTGCAATAGACGTAGGCTGCCGGGGGATTCCCATGATGCATTGAGTTTTTCCTTTCCAGTCACCTTTCTCACTCACTATGTATTAACAGACCTCTCTGTATTGAATCATATCTGTTATTAATCTCTGTCTCTCTTCCACAGCATGTCTTTATCCTGTCTTCCTTCTCTCACCCCAGCCAATCACAGCAGATGGCCCCGCCCCTCCCTGAGCCTGGTTCTGCCGGAGGTTTCTTCCTGTTAAAAGGGAGTTTTTCCTTCCCACTGTCGCCAAAGTGCTGCTCATAGGGGGTCATATGATTGTTGGGCTTTTCTCTGTATCTATGAAGCGCCTTGAGGCGACATTTGTTGTGATTTGGCGCTATATAAATAAAATTGAAATTGAATTGAATTGAATACACACCCTTTATAAAACAACCCAATTATAATTCATTCTGTATATGTAATAAATATTATTAAATATTGTATTACTCTGGGTTAATATTTTATTTAATTAGTATGAAGCTTTTTAACAGCTTTGGAAAATAAAGGTCATGTGAACAGTCTGAAGTCTGTGGATGTTTGGAGCTAATTGGTCAGAAAAAAAAAGGCTGTCAGTTTTGCTTTCGGTTTGAAGGCGAGGCCGTGACCTGCGTCACATCAGGACATCCCATTAATAACCAGCGAAATCCGCGAAGCAGCCAACTTTATTTTTTTCCAATTGTTATAGACGTGTTAAGACTGTTTAAGACAGGCATGAACATTTACACACTTTTCTCTCTTGTTTAAACTCTCAAAGTTCAAACCTTCGTAGAAACAAATAAGTCCAGTATTATAGAATCAAAGTCAGCCGCAGGAGGCTCTGACGCTGCAAAACGTTTCATCGACATTGTTGTGTTTGGTGGAGAAAACTTACAAACATACAGTGCAGTCACCACCCCAATATTAAGACTAAATTGACCCCAAAAAAAGAAAGAAATCACAAAACACAGAAGCAAACAATATAAACAATATCTTATATATAAAACAAATGAGTCATAATAAATATTACATAACACACAAAAAGCTAAACACTTAACTTATTTGGTTTGGGCAACATTTTGAGTAAAGTCCGTAATTACTGATCTGAAAAGCCAAACATCAGTGTGAATGTTACGTTTGCTGTTTTTTTCTTCCCCTTAAATCTCCCAGAGAACACCATTCATCTAAAATGAGAGTCACCACCCCAAACTTTTATTTAAGCGATCGAAGATTTATGTAAGTTTGACAAGCGGAACGCATTCTGTACTGCACAGGAGACACTTATTACAACGGTCCACAGCCAATCAGGACGCAGAACACAATGCAGGTTTTTAAAAAAACAGAAAAAAAAAAAAAGAACAAAAAACAGAAAAAAAAAAAAAATAGCCTAAACATGGAAAGTTGCACGCGCACAAAAAATAATAATAATAATAATAATCCGCGAGACCGCGTGACAGCGACGGATGACTGTGCAAACAAAGAACAAACACTTTTTTTTTAAAAATCTCCTATTCACAAAGACACATTTATAACATTTATATATAATTTATAACATCTGAGGCTCTGGTTGCAGTTCACTCACCACAGCAGACTAACACGCTCAGAGTCAGCCAGAGACAGGCGGACAGTAACGGGTTCATCCTGGACGAGAGACACAAACTGGCAGAGAGAGAGCGTGGGAATGAGATCTGAGTCCTCTGACACGTTAAACAAAAACTTTCTTTTCCCACGAAACGAGTTTATCTGTCATCAGCAAACCCGGACTCGTTAGGTGAGCCCAAAAAACACTTTCTAGATGCGACAGTTACATCAAACATAAGGTTCGGGGACCAGAATTGGACCCCAATCTGCCCGCTGCTTATGTGAAAAAGGCATCAATTTAAGTGTGTTTTCATGGGTCGTACAGCTTTTACTGAAGATGAAAATCTACCCAACAGGCGTTCATACTAGACTATTGTAAACAGACATACAAACAAGACATGCTGTGGAAGAGAGCCAATAAAAATGCTCCCAGAAGCAGCGTTGCACAAAGCTGCAGACGACAGAAGCAAACATCGACAGCTGCAGGACATGATTCCAGATGTTTCACATATTGTTTCAGACATTTGTTGTCCCGACTATCTCCCTCATGGTCACTCAACTCACACCAACGTCTGTGTTTCTGCAGTTCACACCAGCAGCTAACAGCAGACGAGGATAAAATGTATAAGAAAGGAATATAAGCAATGAATTAAATATTAATTAGAAAAAACTCTGCTTTAAAATCATTTTCTTTCTTTCTTTTCTTTTTTCTTTCAGCCAATGAGTGTAGAGTGTTCATACCTGCATATACGCTTGCTGACCTGTGTTAGCAGAGAAAGTAGCGTAAGTAGATGCACTGTCACTGTGCATAGAGGGTTTGGTGGTTTTCACACGTATCTTGACTTTAAGTGGAGAGAGGAAATGTGGTTGCTAAACTGTTGCTATGTGCAAGACCAGCACGACGTGTGTACAAGAAACACAGAGACGTCTGCATGTTTGTTCAGTTACCAGCTCGTATTTCTGTGAATGCACAGATTTATTTCTCCTTCAGATTTTTAATTTTCCATTTAAGTTAGTAAAACTTCACTCGAATAATAAAGAGCCACTACATTTAAGAAACAAATCTGGAGCAGGTCCTGAACTTCAGCTCCTGTTCACCGTGAACTCGTCTGTGACGGCTGAGCCGACTAGATTTGAATTTATTTATCTGAGAGCAAAACTAAAAAACTGCAGCTTTCTGTTTCTGATACTGTCAAAACGAAAACGTTGTCTGACTTTCTGTGTTGGTTTATCTGCTCGTGAGTCAAAGTGACTCTTTAAAGTGTGTGAAAGATGACCTCATGAACAGGAAGGCGGACGGCTCCTTTTCTTGTAACACTCTTACATCAAAGGTGAGATGTGCAGCTTCTTCGAACTTGTTGAAGTGTCTGCCACATGCTGCACAAACACTTGCTGTGAAGAAGAGATGTGCACGGTTTGTTGGCTCTGCCCCTGACTCCTGTGAAAAACCCCAACCTGCTCACTATTTACAGCATCAGTCACCAGCCGGGACCGGGGGTCAGTGATGCTGTAGGACACGTTACAGAGATTTGTCACTTTCACATATTTATATACTCTCAAAGTCTGCTGATCTCAGTGAGCCGCAGAGATTCAAAGATTTTCAGATTAGAGCAAAAGACGGCTGATGACCCTCCCATCACCAAAGCAGACTGTTGTCTTAGTTTGATGTGTAAGGATCAACTACTCACTGCATTTTGTGCTGTTGAAATTTGAGCTTATTACATATTAACCTTTTATGGGCACAAGCCAGAGTTCCCTTAGAGCCAGCAAACCTGGATAAATGTGGAGGGCTGAGTCAGGAAGTGCATGAAATCAAGGATGCAGATAATCAAGGACCAGGTTGATGAGGCCCACGGTGCCGACGACGGCGTCCGGCGTTGTTGGCCAACAGGATATAAGTGGAAACGCTGCTGCTGTCTGAAGAAAACACAGGATGAGCAGAGGGGAAAAACATTATGTACAGAGAGGATTCCCACTCTGCTCATCCGGATACGACCATTATTATTATTATTATTATATTATGTGCACATACTTACAGCTAATGAGGCTGTAGACAGCCTGTTTGTACTTTGTGCGTCTTAATAAACTTTAATAAGTGATAAATTCCACCTGCTCCCTTTCAGACTTAAAACATTTATTTACACCATCACAAACGTGTGACACCAACCTCATGTTTTGTATTTTATTTCAATAAAGAGAACATTTCAGAAGAATTGAACATTTATTGAGAAAGAGAAATTTATTTTAATGAATCTATTTGGTGACTAGACTCCGATGACTGCTGGTGGCCCATCAGAGTCAGACGCTGGTGGTGGTGAAGGTGAACCCTGAGGCTTGGACGGAGCTCGAGTGACTCAGCGGGGTGAGGAGCGGAGGCTGATTGGCTCAAAGGAGGCGAGCATAAAGATGATTGGACTACACTAAGCAGTGTTGAGAGTGATACAGGATCTATTGCTTTAAAAACTGCTTTTATTAAAATGAAACTTAAATTTAAAAAAATGGGGAAGCTTGACTTCCTCTGGCCTCCAGGAGGAAACCCCGCTGCGGTTAACCGAGGAGCAGAGATGTGAAAGAAGAAGCTGAAAGTTGCAGATGCATAACAGGAAGTGAGTTCAGAAATCATCAAATGATAGCTCGTCCTTGGCTCCGCCCACCAATCAATTCCAGGCGTGAAGAATCACCAACCCCAGCAGGAGTACCAGGTTCAGCTGGCCAATCCCTGAGCCCTGAGAGAAGTCACATGGTTCACAGAAAACAGCTACTTGGATATGTTTGACATTTATGAACTTTATTATTTTTATCCAGACTAAAATTTAAACGTATCAGCTCAGAACCTTTAAAGCTGTGGAATTAACATAATCAACAATAAGTAATCAGTGCTCACTATCAACATGTATTTGAATTAATATTTAAAATGTTAAAAGGAGCAACTTCTCTTAAAGTTTTAATAATGTTGACAAACATTCATTTTAAGGATGATTTATGTTTAATAAAGGTTTTATTGCTTTTTGTGTGAAAACAGAACACAGCCACATTACACTTATTCTATGATGTCATCGAGAAAAGAGTAGAAAAAAAATATCTGAAGCCCAAATTTTTGGCTCACTAGAATTTATTATTTGAACCTTCGACCAGGATAAACACAAAATGTCAGAAAATATTAATAAACAGAATACAGCATATATATAAATGTGAGTTAAATATTGTGAATTTGTCCTTTAATAATGCGTCTGAACATACATGGACATAAAACCTTTTGCTCACCTTGTTTGGGATCATACGCTGTACCTCTGAAAACACAAAGACACAGAAAAGCACAGATGCTGATGGTAGTGTCATCAAGTCTCAGTTACTAAACAGAGTTTGTGTGTTTGCGTGGGTCTCTGCTGTTACCGGGGAAGATGAAGTAATCAAAGTAGTCGTCGTATTCATAGTCTGTCGTCTGTGTGACTGTGTGATCGGTGGTCAGCTCTTCCGTCTCGTGTCCTGTGGAGGAAAATGAAGCGGAAACATCAACAACATGTGAGCAGCTGGAATTTAAAGGAGGCCGTTTTCCTCTTGCTTACAGCGGCTAAAACAATCGAGATGAAACTGCTGACATTCAGCTTTCATGGAGATGTTTGAGCTGTTTAGGAATCACAAGCATTTTCATGGTTTTTACCAAATGCTGTGCTTTTACTGCAGCTGACCACAGCGCGCTCTCATGTTGAAGAAAATCAACTTCTTTGCTTTGACAAACTCTTCAGTGTCTTTGGATCGTTATCCGTTTGCACCATGAAGGTCTGTCCGATCCCTCGCTCCGTACACGTCACACTTCATCTGCACGCGCCAGCTCTGGGCCGTATCTGCTTTGAGGGGAGTACTGTATTTCACAAATTGTTATCTTTGTTTGTATTCAGTATCATGTCCTAAATCTTGGCCACGCAAGCAAAGGAAGCAGAATTGTAATCGTAATTTTAAAGACATTTTAAAAAACTTTGACCTCATTTTGACCTTGAAGAAGAGGTCAGAGGTCCAAAGTGACACGATATACAGAATGTGTATCTATAAATTTGTCTGTATGTTGTCAATACAAACAGAAAAAGAAGCAAGTTTCAAAAGCTCTATGTAATATATAATTATAAATATAAGAATATACATGATGTAATATTTAACCCCTGAGGAAATGTATATTTCCCTTAGTATTATTATTATTATTGTTTTGGCCTTGAAGAAGTCAAAAGGTGACTAAATCTTTATATGGTACTTCCTACATGTTGATGATGCTCCCACACTATTGGGCATTTTGTCAATTTTCCATACATAAACTCATAAAGTTGACCTTGAAGACTTTGTGAGCAGAGTTTGAATGATCATCAACATAACAACTATGGAACGCCAAGACTGACATAATGAATCAATGAAATACACCATTAAATAATTAATTAAAATGCGAAATAAATAAATAATTAATTAAAATGCGAAATAAATAAATAATTAAAATGTGAAATAAATAAATAATTAAAATGTGAAATAAATAAATAATTAAAATGCAAAATAAAAAAATTATTAATTAAAATGTGAAATAAATAAATAATTAAAATGTGAAATAAATAAATAATTAAAATGTGAAATAAATAAATAATTAAAATGCGAAATAAAAAAATAATTAATTAAAATGCGAAATAAATAAATAAATTAAAATGTGAAATAAATAATTAAAATGTGAAATAAATAATTAAAATGTGAAATAAATAATTAAAATGTGAAATAAATAATTAAATAAATATGAATGACACATTTAATTAATTATTTAATTATGTATTTAATGAATTCATCATGTCAGTCTTGGCGTTTCACAGACAACACACTAAAAGAATGACAAATGCATGCAAATGCTACCAAAACCAGAAGCTCCCTGGTTGAAGTAATAAACACCAGTGACCCTGAGCCGCTGGCAGCCCTGCAGTAATATTGTCTCCATCATATTAGAGAGTCCATGTGCTTCAGAGCTGTTTCTCCTTCTGATAGACGTCAACCTCGGTTTCATTTATTCTGTTATTTTGTTCTTTGTGCAGCTTTAGATGTTTTCTGGTGAAGTCTACTCTGGCCTTCTTGCTCAAGAGCACCATGAGGGTTTGACAGTGATGTCCCACTGAGTCTTCTTCACTTGGTTAGGGTAGATAATAGAGGACTTTTACTATTCAAAATCTTATTCTTGCACAATTTTAACCCATCTAGTGAAGACCTTAGCTTATATGTTGCTAACTTTACTGGAAGCCCAGCAGTTGCTTCATGCTCCAGGTTCATCTCCCCACTTCCTGAAACGTTTCTGTGCCAGCTCACGACCGAAACACCCAGCACAGCCTGCTGCGTGAATACAAGGATGTACAAGTTTCTGGGAATAATGTTTGTAGCTTTAGGGCTCGTGCCAACAAATAAAGAAGTGAAATTCAAAACATTTCCTCTCAGTGCTCCCTCATGGGGGAGTTAAGCTGCAGAGAAGCCAGAAAACGCTTTACAGTGAGTAACAGCAGCTGAAACCCACGATCTCGCTTGAGTGGATTGGATGGGTTGTTACCAACATCATGTCAGTAGCGCCTTTAGAAATATATTTACTGAGCAAATAGAAGACGAGTTCAACACCGTCTTTACCTGCTGCAGTACATATTCATGTGTGTTGTTACAGTCTTATTCCAAAACAGAGCAGTTTGGGGCAGACGTTCTGCTCCATCGGGTTGGATGGTGAGCATCTGTGCACATGTTCTGAGCAACTGCGTGACATCACAGGCTGGTCTGTGAATGTCACTAGGTCAGATTAGTTCAGTGTCTGGATGTTATACCCACAGAGCGACAGTTTAGCCTCATTTCCTGTCTTCTTCACACCAAAAGCTAAACCCACGTCCACATCACACACCCACAATGCAAAGTGTCTGAGGCGTGACTGCAGTCAAATCTGCAGCAACATTTTTGTTTTCAGGCAAACACATTATGCTGTCTTTAGTTTTAAACTGACGCCTGCATTGTTTTGTTGCCTAAACATGGAAAAACTCCAGTTTGTGGATATTACAGAAGCATTGGAGCGCTGCTAAAATGACGTTGTTTTGTCTCCCTCTCGTACCCAGCTTTCTGATGAAACAATAAAACCACAAACATGTAAACAGGATTATATTTTATGCTACTCGAGTATTTCCAGGACGATGTCCTAAACTAGTCTAAAACCCACAAACACAACATGACCAGTAGCTCCGTCCTTTGAAATGACCGGGTTTCTAGAGAAAGACGTCAACAACCGTGAGTCTCGTGGTCGCTTCTGCTTTCAGTTCAAAGGCCAGTTTATAAAGAAGCACTTTATAAAGACATGTCATCGATTACAGTTTTGTTTAGTCATTTTTAGTCTATCAGACAAACAAAAAACTCAGTGACTCTTCAACCTGTAACTGAAAGAATGAAACACACAAAACTTTCATGGATCTCTCGATAAATATCAGACCTTTGAGTGCAAAAGTAGGTTTTTATTGTAATATTTATAACACAGATGTGTCAAAGGTCATAGGTCACTCACCACAACAGGACGACATGATCAGAGCAAGCCAGAGAGAGACGGAGAGCAACACATTCATCCTGGACGAGAGACACAAACTGACTGAGACAGAGAGAGAGAGTGGGGGAGAGAGAGAGAGTGGGGGAGAGAGAGAGCGGGGGGGAGTGTCTAAATGGAAACTCTCCAAACGAGAGAAAACTTACAGCCTTTAACGAGCCTCAGCTTTGTGAGTCGGCTTTTTTAAGATGAGGCAAAAAAAACAAAGAAAAAAGTTTGAGCCTGGATGAGGAGAGTAAAATTTCACAAAAACAGAATTTTCTAATAAATCTATAAGAAGGAACTGAAGGTTAGTGAAGAGAAAAAGGCCAAATTTATAAAAAAAACCCTCAGAAATATATGAAAAAGTTGAAAATGTATGTGTGTTTATTTCACCCCAGTGTGTTCCAACCATGTTGTTCAATACAGGCGACATAAAAACAACCAGCAGAGACAATTTCATCCTAAGGGTTGAAATTGTCTCTGCATTGAATCATATCTGTTATTAATCTCTGTCTCTCTTCCACAGCATGTCTTTATCCTGTCTTCCTTCTCTCACCCCAACCAATCACAGCAGATGGCCCCGCCCCTCCCTGAGCCTGGTTCTGCTGGAGGTTTCTTCCTGTTAAAAGGGAGTTTTTCCTTCCCACTGTCACCAAAGTGCTTGCTCATAGGGGGTCATATGATTGTTGGGCTTTTCTCTGTATGTATTAATGTAGGATCTACCTGACAATATAAAACACCTTGAGGAGACTGTTGTTGTGATTTGGTGCTGTGTAAATAAAACTGAACTGAATTCCTCATCAGAGGAAGAGTGTCTCCCTCGTCACCGCGGGCGAGCGTTTACCTTTTGTATGTACCTGTACTGTTTGTTTCTTTAGCTCCTATGCATTAACTTATTTATTGTTTAATTCTTTTCTATTGTTTTGTACAGCACGTTGGTCAGCTGTGCTTTAGCAATAAAGTGAAAGTATGGAAGTCAGCAATGATCAGGCGCAACGAGAGCTTCCCCAGACTAAGGAAGAACAAAGGAAGTCTGCACCGTTCAGGGGGGAGAGCAGCTCGTAGCGAAGCAGCAGACTGATACCTTCATGGTGACCAGAGACGGGCAGTAACGCGTTACTGTAATCCGATTACTTTTTTTGAGTAACGAGTAAAGTAAGGGATTACTATTGCAAAAAAGATAATTAGATTACTGTCACTTTTACATAGGAACTACTGAACTACAATACTGTGTATTGTGTATTTTGTTGTACAGTTATTTTATTTTCAACTTTAATTTATATATTTTATCTTATTCTTTCCCAGTTAAATTTACCCTTCATTCTAATTTGTGTTGTACAGTTATTTCATTTTTAACTTAATTTTTATATTTTATTTTATTCCTTCCTAGTTAAATTTACCCTTTTTCATTTTCATATTTATTTCCTATCTTATTCATAGCCTTTTCTTTTTTTTCTTTAGGTCACGAGCAGTTGTCTAAGCATTTCACTGCATATCGTACTGTGTATGACTGTATGTGACAAATAAAATTTGAATTTGAACGCTGCGTTACTGCGTTACTAAAACCGTGATTTTTTTGCGAGAATGTCTCATGACAGTGACGTAAGCGAGTGCGACGTTCGTGACAACAGCTGTGTGCAGATCAACAATGGATCATATATCGAGTGCAGAGAGAGTATGAGCGTGCAGCGTTTAAAGCGTGGAAGTACTGACCTTACTTTGAGTTTGATTCCATAAAAAGTGACAAAAACATTAGTGTCCGTTGTGCGTGGGAAGAAAACTTCTTTTTACAGCGAAAAACCCCAAAACGTCCGAGCAAGCACCGAGTACACTGTCACTGGAATGTGAAATTCACAGAGAAACTGCCGTATCCTTCCACTGACCGCTACGACACACCTGCACCCAGGCAAACATCCGCCTGCCCTCCTCCCTATGGGCAGAAATCTGTGCCATGAGAAACTGAATCTGAATAAGTTAAATTCGGATTTGAATTGCTCGGATTGACTCTGAATTGTAACTTGAATAAATGCTTTTACAAACTGAATATGAATTAGCCTAATTTGAAATTCAGTTTATTGGTTTGAAAATGATCATCACCAAATTGAAAATTTTAATTTGAAAATGAATTAATTTGCTTTGAAACTGTATTTTATCCTTTAAAAATTTTGCTCTTGAATAATTTCAGATTCACTCACCATTCAGTTTCAGTTCCAAAATTCAGTTTTTTGGGACTTACATCCGGTTCCGGTTCAAGCGCAGATTAATAGAACTCCGTTTTACTAGCGGACCGAAAGTGTTACTGACGGGAATCTACAGCATCTTGAGCTGAATTCAGACTTCAGAAGTCATTCGTCATGTCGAATGACCAGTGGATAAACTCTCAGGTTGGTAATAAATGTATTACATGTATAAGAACAAGCGTCATGTTAACAAATGATAGCCGTACAGTAACTTTTATGCTTATTGTAGCTGCTAGCTAAAAACGCTAATTTAGCCCTGGATTCAGCTTTGACAAACAAATATGATCGACTGTTTCTAGTAGAATTCCAAAGTTGTCATCTTGGACCCTCTCAGAGTACCTTCTCTGTATGCTTGCAGAGACCCCTACAGTAGGGAAACATGCAAAACGGTGTCCAAACCTTTGTGTTTTATCTTTATTTATGTCTTACACAGCATCACAACTCTTTAGCTAACTTAATAACTTTAGCTAAAGTGAATAGTTAGTCTAATTCATTAGTGCAGCATTACTGGATCACCTCAGTTTGAAGTGATATGATATGTGACTATGATGGCACAGATTTCTGCCCATACACTCCTGCTTTACAGGTGAAAATAGAGCAACAGGACCGCTAGTCTTTGACTTTATTTATTTTCTGCTGTGTTTTACTTGCATCTATTTGAAAGACTGAGTGTAAACACACAAAATATTTTATTTTATGTGCTGGAATGTGCAGAAAATAGGTTTAAATGTTAAACTAATTTCTTCCAGTCAGAGAATTTTGCAGATAATTTAATGTTTGCTTGATGCATAAAGTTAAAAGATTAAAACTAATAAAACAAGTTTTAAAAAGAGACTTTTCCATTTGATTACATTTTAAATGATGGATTATGCAGAAAGAATTGGGCTGAAAGATCTATCACTTTATTACCTATTTAGGGGATAAATCATGTTTTAAAAAGTAACTAAGTAACTAATTACTTTTGAAAATAAGTAATCAGTAAACAGGATTACTTTTTTTGGGAAGTAATCAGTAATTAGTTACTGATTATTTTCAAGTAACTTGACCAACACTGATGGTGACTCATACAAACAAAGTGAAAATAGCAAGCAGCGTCTTTCTCACAACTTGCGTGTAGCTGAAAACCGCAATAAGAAAGGAAGTGAGCACTCAGACTAAAAATGTAGAGTCAAAGTCTCAAAAGAGACGAAACAGAAGTGAGAATGTAGTAAGAAGCTGGTGTAGCGCTGCTACAAGCTGGAAAAACCTTCAAGGACCAGAGCGTACTGAGGAAACACACAGAGCAGAGGTCCACACTGTATTCCTGCAAAACCTGCAGCAAAGCTCCAAAAGCAGTGAAACCTTGTTGAACAGCAGAAAACACGCATCCTTCAAGGAGAGTTAGAACTTAAAGTTCATCACAGAGTTCACACAGGTGAGAAGCCATAAGTTTGTAAAACCTGTGGGAAAAGTCTGGGCTCCAGCTCATCGTTAAACACACACATGGCTAATCAAACAGGATGTGGCATGAATGATGGACCCGACCACAGTCCTGCTATACACGTGAAAATAGGCAACAGGACCACTCTTTATTTATTTTCTGCTGTTTTACTTGCATCTATTTGAAAGACTGAGTGTAAACACAAAATATTTTATTTTATGTGCTGGAATGTGCAGAAAATAGGTTTAAATATTAAACTAATTTCTTCCAGTCAGAGAATGTTGCAGATAATTAAATGTTTGCTTGATGCATAAAGTTAAAAGATTAAAACTAATAAAACAAGTTTTAAAAAGAGACTTTTCCATTTGATTACATTTTGTATGATGGATTATGCAGAAAAAGTAGAATTGGGCTGAAAGATCTATCACTTTATCACCTATTCAGGCTGTAAATCGTGTTTTTAAAAAGTAACTAAGTAACTAATTACTTTTGAAAATAAGTAATCAGTAAAGTAACAGGATTACTTTCTGGGTGGGAAGCAATCAGTAATTAGTTACTGATTACTTTTTTCAAGTAACTTGACCAACACTGGTTATAAGTCGATTCTGCATAAGCACTGAAAGAATCGCTCAGAGCTGCGATAGTTTCCTTGCAAAGGGTCGTTGAAACTGGCGAGCACATGAGACGACACGCAGGAGAGAGGCCGTTTTCCCGGGAGTCGTGAGAGAACGTTCACAAGTCCAGCATGAACGCACACGAGAGGAGTCACAGCAGCGAGAGGCAGCACGTCTGTGTCAGAAACGCTTCACTCACAGCGGCTCTTTGAACGCCGCCGCCTTCTTCTTCTTCTTCATCAGTTTTGAGTAGACGTGAGAACTCGCCGACGTCTTCGTCCTGAAACATCGTACAGGTTAAAAGTGGAGCTGGTTCAGGACTCAATCAACCAAGAACTGCTGAGCCAATCAGATGCGACGAAATTGGTCTTCAGTGGAAAAATGTGTTGTAGAAATTCCTCTTTAATGTTTCTCATTAAATGTGAACATTTCATACATACTGTGTTAGCGTTGCTTCTTCCTTCTACCAGCTTTATTATTCATTTACCAAATTTTTGCTTGTTTTTTCCTAATAAATGTGTAATTTTTTCTATTTTTGCCAGTCTTTCTCATAAATGTAAGACGTGTAAATGTTTTTTAAAAAAAGCCCCTTAACTTTTGTTTTTACTGAAAGCTGCTGAATAAGTGATTTTTGATTGGCTGGCAGTTATCAGTTATAATACACACTCACCCCCAAAGAAGTAGAGTCGGCACGTCTTCTTGAGTAATCATTTATTAATGAATTTAAGGCCACTCTGGACTGTGCAGAATTCATAAGGGGCGCAGAAATAACTCAGTTACATCATCCTGGGTAACTTCACTCTGCGGCTACGGATTTCTATTTTCACATCAGAACGGAGTCAAACCAAAGCAAACGTTTAAGCAGCTTAAAGAATCAAACATATTCACAGGTAGAGGCGGCTTGATACGCTGAAGTAAATGCTCAAAATACAAGTTTCCAGTTCACAACACAGCATGCTTCATATGTTTGAAGTGAGCACTGATATGTATCAACTTCAGCACTAAGTTGTTCTTGGCCATGCATGCTAACTCCCAGTACAGATATATAGATGATATTATATGAGTGTGTAAGGCCAAAGGTTGAATATGATTTCATAGTAAAGTCATAGTCTTCAAACGACACAGGACAGGACAAAACGAAGGTCTTTACAGAGCAAAAAAACAAAAAACGTCAAAAATGATCCCCGTCCACAAACTGTATATAAAAGATGGCTGTAGCATCGTGCCTTAAACCTGCAATCTTTTCTAACGACCAGCAGGTGGCCCCAAAAACAGTACTGCACTCACATGTAGAGCCAGTCGAGGGGACTGACTGCTTCCTGCTTCCTGTTCATCGCGTCGTACAGAAGTCTGCTGCAGATAATAGACTGTATATAAATGATGGACGGAGCCACTGTGACATCACATCAATCCTTTGCATCAATTTTTTTTTTTACTTTAATAAATGTACATGCTGGTTCTGCGACTCCTCAGAGGCCCGCTCATTCTGGACCGTCACATGAAACAGGAAGTCCACAGATCTCTGCCATCTTTTACATACAGTCTCTGTCTGATACCTGTGTGGTCTGTAGTGTTTCTGCACCGACAGTGTTACACAAATATTTGGACTATACTTTATTATTTCACAGCTTTTCACACCGTCAGCATCCTCTTTGGTTTTACAGCCAGCCCCACTGGTGACGACCCCCCCCCCCCCACACACACACACAGATCTATCAGTGGAAGAAACTGAGGCATATGTAGGATACAATGAGGACTAACAAAATAAAGGCATAATTTAACAAGAAAATAAATACTTTCTTGTTAAACACTACATTTGAGCCATTTCCGTGTTGGTGCAGTTTGTTAAAAAATAATAATATTCAACACCTGCATGCATTATTCATACTTACATTAGTGTTTTTTCAATTCTGTCTGTTTGGCCAGTTAACCAGTTCTAATCAAGACTGAGCTCATGTCGTCTACATAATCTGTATTACATAAAAATTGAATGTTTACATTTTCAAACCACATTTTATTTATTTATTTAGTTTAAATTACAAAAATAAATGCATGTCCCCCCCCCCCTCCCACACACACAAACTTTGCCCTCCATACTCGCCTCATAAACACTATTTGGGTGGGTGGCTGCTGATATTTCTGTGGTTAACAGGTAAAGCAGGTGCCAATTTTATCAAATAATCGGTACCAAAATGATTCACTGTTACAGGAAAAACCTGGAAGCTGAATTTCCTGCAAGGCCATCATTCAGTGTTCTTGTTTCAGTAATTAAAATAGTTTAAAGGCACCTTAAAGTTACAAAATGTAACTACAACTTTGACCACTGGGGGGCAGTGTTTCACCACCAACTTCTTACATTTCTATTTAGCTCCATCAACAAGTTCTTATTTAAGGTGACTCGTAATGTAACTGGCATTACACTAAAGTGTGTCGTCATCTCTTGAAACCTCTTCCAAAGGATTTTAACACCAGGATTTACATAAAGTACCCCAAATATTGCCCAATGTCATTGGCCTTAAATATTGATTACACTTTTCTTCTAATGTTTGATTAGCTTAATAAATGTGACCATTGAATTTCATCGTTCCATTTAATTTCCCAGATTTGTGCAGATTGAGGATCATTAGTGTCACATCTAAACTCGCTGCATATAAAGCGTCAGAGAAAAGAAAAGAAAGACTCCATTTTGATGCAAAGCTTAACCCCACTGAACTCAGAAGAGATGAATTCAATCAGAAGACGTCAGACATACTGAAGTTTAAGGAGATGGTGTAAAAGGCTGAAAATAAGAGGAGCCGCAACTTCATCTACACCATGAAATCACTCCCGCTGTACTTCCACAAACTCATCTATAATCTTAAAAGATACGTTTGTCTTTGTAAAATAAAGGTGTTCACAGACAGGTGTGCACGAGAACTTTGCCTTGACTGTAACAGAAGCACAGAAGCTTTGAGACGAGAGTCTGACGCAGTGCGACTGCTGCGCCTTCAAATCCACCGTCCTCGGCAGAGTAAGGTACGAGTGAAAAGACGAGACAAAAAAATAGATTCTAAGGCCTCACACGGTTAAACCAGCGACCACAGCGCTGCAGATATATAAACTCATAGAGTCCAACTGTTAGCCCCGCCCCCTCTCTCGGCTGCGGCTCCCTCAGAAGAATAAATTAGAGCAGGACCGGAGGAAGCGGCACGTCACTTAGAAGAGCTGATCCATCTTTAACAGATTTAAGCGTTTCATCATCCAGCACGCCCGACGACGTGAAGGCGGAGCGACACTCGGGCGACAAAACTTACAGAAGAAAAATCTAGAGGAAAAAAACCAACACCTTCATACAGCATGTACTGATAGGATTATCCGTCTGAAGCGAGAGTAGCGAGGACTACTTCTCTTTGAGCTTTTCAGCGGCGTCTTTCGCTTCGGCCTTGGGAGCAAGGCCGGGAGTCCGGGGCGGCGGGTGCAGGCCGACCTCCGTGCCGATGTTCACGGTGATGTTGGTGTACAGGGGCAGATATTCCCGCGAGATGACCTCGTATTCCACCGTGTTCATCCCGTCCGTCCTCCAGGTCTGACGCGTCTTAGCGAGCATGTTGAACCTGACAGACACACGAAGCAGAGCATCTTCACTCCTCCAGGAGAAACAGCACAGCTGCTCGATTACAGCAAAATCATGACCTCATTATTTCATTGTTTACAAACAAACAAACACTTTTCCACTTTGAGAGCGCAGCAGACAGGTGTCCATAAGCAAACATGTGAACAGACTGTAATCTGGCTTAACCCTTTAAAACCGGTCAGAGCAGCACGCTCTGTTTTGCGTAACTATTTTTAAATCCCGGTAGCTCTGCAACCACGTGAGCTAGCACAATAATTGTTTTTGCATATGAAACCGGAGGAGTTGTACTTACATCTTATGCCATCAGCTTGTCCTCGGTCACAGTTTCCTTCCACATATAACTTTGCAAAAACTGCATAAAAAGCACTTGCAGCAACAAAAACATAATATTCCAGAAACACGCTTTGCCGATCCGATCAGCTGTTTGTAACACTTCCTACATTGGAATAGACGTCAGAGCGAACTATCCATGTCCCATTACCTGCCCGAAACTGGAAGTGACGTCATTTTCGCGGAAATGTAGTTTTTTTACCATCAGGGCCTCATGAGCCTATACTGGTGTTTTTAAAAGTTATGTTTGACTTTATGACTTTCTGTGTGGTTTCTGGGATGCTTAGGACTCATATTGCTGCTGGAAATAGTTTATTTTGATGCATATGCTGCTTTTTTGCAAATTTGCATCATAATATTTATTTTCGTTTTTCCTGCAGTGTATAAAAATTGGTGTATTTCAAAAATAAAACCATGAAGACACTCAAAATAAATTTCCTGTGGTGGGAAACTAGTTTGTGCAACTTTTTTGTATTTACAGTTTTGAGGGATAAGCCTCTTAAATTTCTCTAACTAGAAATATATGTTATGATTTTCAATTTTTTTGCAATTTATGTAATAACTATGCACTTAATGCAGACATATTATTAAAATTTAGGCTGTAATGGTTGTATTGATGTATAGCAACTTGAAATGCTCCCAAAAATGGCTCCACAGCATGTAAACATATAATATAAGCTCTGGCGGACTTGGTTCTATGGTCGGTCTTAAAGGGTTAAATAAAAACAGCCTGTGGCCTCATTTGTAATTTACTCAGGACCAGGTTTCCTCTAAAAGACGTCTGAAGGTTCATCGTAGTCCAAGGAGCCACGAAAGAAAAGCGTCTGGACTTCTTTAGGTTTCTTGAAGACATTTCACCTCTCTGTCCTAAAGGTCAAAGGTCACGCCATTGAGGATGTTTGAAAGAGGAGTGAAAGAAGCCATCTATGTCCATGGCCATCTTTGAACAGAGGGCGGGGCTTGTGATCCAGTTTTGAGATCCACTCACATCCTGGGTCAGCTGATCTCAGTAAGTCACATGATAGGATGGGGCTAGGTTTCACAATGAGCTCGCCCGAAACCGCTGCTGATGTGCTGCTCATGTGATGAGGCACATGACCAATAGTTGGTCAACGACCTTCTTAAGGGTTAAACACCTGAGACTCGCCACCGTTTACTCTCAGAACTGAAGAAGTGTCTCGGATGAGAGTTTAAACATCTTCAAGAAACTTAAAGACGTCCAGATTCTTTTACTTCCGAGCTCCTTAGACGATCTAGAAGATACCGTTTCCAGTTTCCACTGCCCTAAAGCGCCAACACTGAACAACACCGAGTAATTTTAGTTTGCATTTTCATTTGTTGGCATGTATAAATGCTGATGCCGATCGGCAAAGGGAGACAGGAGAAACAATGTTAGAAGTGATGATGCGGCACCGCTCTGGAAATCCCTGTAGGATACACGACTGTTTGGAACAACGGGAAAAATGACACGCTGACCTGAGAAGAGTCGGGAAAGTGTCAAAGTATGGAAATCTTTGTATGACGCGTGTGTCGGAATGAAGAAGGGAATATTTTGGAATGTGGGGTTTTAATTTCTTCAAAATCTGCATCATTCAGGCTCCGGACAAAATGTACATAATGAAGCTCGCTAACATCAGATGCGTCGGCCGGTCTGCGCTCCGCGTTTACGTCTTTTTTTGCGATAGATTCTGAAGCTGCAGGTTTCCTCGTTCTTCAGTCAAAATTGACTGAACCAGCAGCCAAAGAAGAGCAAACTACGCTTCACATAAACGTCGTCATGAATTCCCTCTGATTTGCTGTTTTGCCTCCACGGCGATAAAATCAAACTTCATGCACAGCTCTCTCTCTCTCGCTGTTTACTTCAAGAACTGTTTCCCATTCGCTTGCTTATCACCCAGCAGTCTACAGCTGTTTACAACCGCTGCGGTTTTTTTCTTAAATGACTTTTTCATTTCTTCTGTTCAATACTGAAGAAATTTAAACTGTTTACATTTATGCAAACTTGCAAAACGCTCGGCTGTGTCTCTAATCAAACATCTGTAACTTTGCTCTGCTTCACGTCAGCAGCATCAGGTTGATTCATGGTTTTCTTTTGTTTTTGATCCACTGCGGAATATTTTTTATTTTATATCTGCTATAAAAAAATCTCCTTCATGTTTTTCTGTTTTATCCTCAGTTCTTTGACACAAAGGCGTCTGCTGTGATGCTCACACCTTTGATGAAGTCTCACAAGTGTCAGCTTTCTTTTTATAGATATAAAAATATGGATATGTACTGATAAATGATGAGAATTATAATATTTCCGACTGAGGCAAAATGTCCCCGATTCAAATCGAATCGATTCTAGAAATCTGTGACGATACGCAGCCCAACTTGCAGCCAGCTGTGACGTAGCTACACAGCATGTGTCTAACTCTGGTATCTAACTATGGCCAGCGAGACGCGTCTGGTCGTTTCTGTGCTCAGACTCGAGATCTGGTTATCCCAGCGAGCACTCGGGCCGCAGTACCTCTTTGGGTTCACGTCGTTGCCTTTGTCCAGCTTGTGTTTGATCATCTTGTACCGGCCCACCTTCAGTGAAGGACGAGTGATGTACATGCCAGCCAGAGAGACTCTGTGGAGACCAGAAACAAGCGTTAGACCGATCGCCCCTCCTGATCACTGAGGACACGCACAGCATTTCCCACATGATTACAGGTTAAATTCAGGGGTGGGGTCACTTTGACATCTAGCCTCGGTCTCCAGTAACGTTTCACTCGGCTGTGTCAGGATCTCTGGACCATGTTTGTGCTCTTGGTGACTGTTGGAGAATTCACCTGATCAATAACAGGTTTCTACTGTTGCCCCGGACAGAGGCTGCCTCGCTCTTTCATGTAGCGCCTATGAGGAACCCTGAAACTGAACCGCACGATGCTCACCTGACTCCAATGTCGTCGTCCTCGCCGCCCCAGCCCCAGTAATTGTTGGGGAAACCGTTCATTTTAAGGTAGTGCAGGGGCGTCAGAGCGGACACGCCTCCAAAATACATCTTGTATGGAAGCCTGGAGAGAAAAGGATTAGAAAACAAGACAAATGAAAAGCGAAATAAAGAGCATCAGGGTTTATTATTAGTTTCTATGCTGTTCAGACAGAATATTTGCAGAGTGTGTGGAAACTGAACTCTGGCATTTAAACAATAAAACACACACATGCAGCTTCTGCAGAGTCGCCGGGTTCATGCAGCAAACACACAGCAGCTAAAGTTTATTTCTGTAACTCATTTAAAACTACAGCAGTGCAAAAACACTTTCAAGTCAAGGAAAATGTTTTCAAATTCAAGTGAAGATAAAAGCAAATCAACAGTAAACACGTGGGGTGGACGAGAAACTGCCCTTCTTCACCTCCGGCTCTCCAGTAAGAACTTTAAACAAGCCAACACATCTGTCCAGCAGAGAAACATCTGGTTATTTCTGCCCTGCACTGTTCCCTTCAGATAGAATATTATTGTTTTATTCTTCACTCATTAAGTTATTTTTGTTTCTTTATTTTTGCTTTATTCTGCTGATTGGACCGTTTCACCACAGAGATTATGTTCAACCTCAGTGTTTATTTCCTTACACTTCAATCCTATTTATCCATATTGTATATTCTGTATCTATATATGTGTATATATGGTGTATTTATGCTTATATCCTTACTCTCATTCCCCTTAATGTATCTGTAACATGCAACTTCTTTCGGTGCTTTGCTACTGGAAACTGAATTTCCCGGAGGAACCCACCCGAGGGATTAATAAAGTTTCATCTAATCTAATCTGATACATTTCACTTGGATACATTATAGATGATGCATTTTTAGTTACAGAGCTCTTCAGCACATTAATTATTACATATAGAAAAACTACATTAACAGTAAGGTTTGTTGTACTTTTACATTTTTGCCTAACTTTACTATTCTGCTGCTTTATTTATGTATTATTTTTAATTATTTGTTTTTTTTAAATGCAACCTTTTATACAACTGACATGACACATTTTGTCACATTGTATTTTAATTCATTTTATCGAGTTACTCTAATCAACTCATTTTGTTTTTTCAGGACATTTTATCTGAATTTATTTCATTTTCATATCTAAATGTGTCGACTGAGCCAGTGTTACACTCAGCACCACCTTTTCCATCAGCACCTTCGTTTGGTTCTCTCGGGGCGATCTGAGCAGGTACTAAAATGTGATGTCATCAGAATGCTTGCCACTGATTGGCTGGTCAGCAGTATCACTCGATGAGTCATCATGAAACCGCCATTTTTGAAACCTGGCAACGAGGGGAACGGCTACAAAAACAACGCCGTGTTCTCCGAGCCACAGACAGAGCAGCAGGCACATCGTCACCTCGACATCCACTTTTTTGTAGCGTTCGTGTCGCATATTCACGTCACGTCGCAGGATGCTCGGACGTGTCGCTATGAGGGCAACCATGCATGTCAGGTAGGTCCGGATTGTAGTGGAAAACCAGTCGTGCTAATGGAAAAGGGGCTAAACTGAAGGATAAATGAGGGCTGTCTGAGAAGGCTTGTGGACTCTTTCTATTGGTTGGTTTATTTGAACTAAAATGAAACATTGCCCACTCACAGGACTGCTTTCACACAGCACTTCATTCATCTTGCACTGAAACCACGACATGTATCGGTCGTTCTCAGACATACTTGTAGCCGAACTTGTCCATGGCGATGGCCGCGTGCTTGGGGTTCGAGTCGCAGACGTACGTATTCCGGTCGTCTTCTGGAATGAGGTCCACATCGTGGAAGAAGAGACAGTCCCAGTCCTCCTCCTTCATGGCCTCCCGGAAACCGGCGTTCATCAGCTTGGCTCTGTTAAAGGTGTAGTTTCCAGCCTGCAGAAGGAAAACAAAAATGTTTCTTCACGTGAAACAAGTTTAAACTGAATATTTGTGTAAATGAAAAAATGCACAAAGTCAGACGTTCTCACTCAAAGAAGGAAGCACGACAGACTTTAGCAGGTCAAATATTCAGCCACAGAAATGTTGTGATGTTTGTGCTAAACAGGGATTAGTGAGGTAAACTTCAAAAGCATTTCAGGGAGTTTGTGTGAAAAAAGTCATCTTTGGATGGAACGAGCAACCAATCAGAAGACTGTTGCATAAAAGGAGGAGGAGCTTGATTCAGACAGGATGAACCGACGCGCTGCTGGAGAATCAAAGAACAAAGGAGACATAAGCCCCGCCCACTGGGGGTAACGATGTAGCGGGACCAAACGCACATTTTTTGTATTTTATTCATTTACTTTTCCACAGGTCGTCCCACTGAGACCCAGTGTTTCATTTCCAGGAGAGACCTGATGGAGCGATGATGTCCTGTGACCGCGGGCCGTGACTCAGCTGTGTGACATGTACTCTGATAAATAAGAGGCCAATGAACCAGAAAGTTTTGCTCCCAGCACATTAAATACTCATTTAACAGCACTATCAGAATGTGACTGAATCCAGCTGAGCAAAACTAATAAAAATATAATTTATAAAAGCATTTAATTGAAAATCATCATGGACAGAGTGTGATGGTACGATCCAGCTCAGGAGGTGCAGGAGATAAAGAGCTGAGGGGGAAACATCAGTGAGCTCTGAGCAGATTAAACCTCTGAGCTGCTTCAGATTTCTTATCACCCAACATGCACATCCAGTGACCACACAGCAGAGGGCGCTCTTTATCAAGCATCAACTAGTGCATCACGTTAGACAATAAAAACCCTCAATACTCCAAATATTATAAATCTAAACATTAACACAAAGACAGTAAAATTAATTTCCAACCGCCTTCTGAATTTTAGTGTAAAATAGAAATAATAGAAACCTGGTGGATGACGTAGATGCCATATTTGAGCTGCTGCCGCTGCAGGAACGGATGCAGGTAGTAGAGCAGGAACTTGAGGTGGTGCTCTCGGTGTCTGTGGGGAATGATGATGGCCGTGCGATGCCTCGCCACACAGTCCGGCGGCCTGTATTGTCCTCCGCGCACCACCAGCGGATTCTTCCTCTCAACCTCTGCCAGACTAAGGCGTGACGGGAAGCTGACGTGGATCGGCCCTCCTGTGGAAAGAAGTTATTAATTACGTCCAGGAATGAATGTAGTTACCGGAGAGAAAGCAAATGATGTGGTCAGGGTACGAGAGCCGACATCAAGTGACGTCAAGCTTTGAAATGACATTAAGTCAGACGTCAGCTTTAAAAGCACAAAGTCAGCCGTGTTTGTAAAGTAGAGATCACTCTGACAATCCTGCACGCTCTGCTCGTCCAGCTGCCCGCCTGAGGTCAGGGGGACAGAAAAAAATATCTATAAAAGGAAAGAAAATTTGTCACTATATTAAAAGTATATATACACACTGTATTAATCAAGATTAAGCTGACGTTTGTTTGTTTTTTTAAAGTCGCTCCAACGCCTGCTGACTTATCAGATATTACAATATTATTGCAATTTTTTTAAATATTTTGCGATATTCAGATTCTGTACATAAAGGTAAACTTTATCAATATTCATTTTCTCTAATATCAAAGTCTCACACTCAGTCTTTCTCTCATTTCAGTTTGATTGTTGACAAACTGAACGGTTTGTATTACAGTCTAGTCCAACTTAACTGAATCAACCATCTGGTACAATTATAGCTATTCTGAACTATGCAGTTTATGAAAACTATGCAGCCCCTTCAGCAACTGAAGAATTTGAAAGTCAATTGAAAGAAAATATAATTTTACATTAAATAAAAAAGTTTTAAACTTAATTAAAATAAAACATGTCTTAAATTAAAATAAGTAAACTGTCATGTTTATTGCTGCCAAAACAAGTTAAACACATTTGGACAGTGAAGGAATGTCAGGATTCTTGCTCAGAAAAAGGATCAACATGCTCTGAAGTCAGAGCACAAAAACCTTTTTTGTAACAAAATATCGATTTCTGCTGTCCCTGTATCGATACATTATTAGCAAACAAAATATCACGATGCAACACAGTATCGATTTTTCCCCACCCCTACCGCCGACCCAGGTCAGCTCATCATAGAAGCTTCAGATTTCTGTTTTCAAACAGACTAAATACAAATGAAACCGGTGTTGTGCCAAATTAGGTATCCCCGACAGAATTTGTTTCCCCTGCGTCGGGAGCACACGCTGGACTGTCCAAATCACGGACAAACAGTATCCCACATTGTTGATTTTTAGTTTACAAACACTTCTTATTATGACTAACTACTCCTGACATTCTTGAGATGTTAGCTCTTTATACAACGAAGTTATAGTGGGATACAAATAATATCAGGCTGATCCTGCCACAATTTGTCCCCCCCTGTGTAAATCACGGACAAACAGTATCCCACATTGCTGATTTTTCGTTCACAAACACTTCTTATTATGACGCATTACTCCTGAAACTTTGGAGGATTTAGCTCTTTATATAGTAAAGTTACAGGAGAATAAAAATAGTTATCAGCCAAAATGTTAATGGTTTGTTAAAAATAATCCCATCTGATACCCGTGAGCAATAAATATATAATTTTCTGTTGTAACCCTCAAACTGAATGGTAATGTAATGATACTAATTTTTCACTTTTTCACAAAATGAAAACATCAGTACTTCTTGGTGCTCCCAGCACAGGGGAAACAAATTCTGTCGGGGATACCTACTTTGGCACAACACCGGCTCTCATATCCCCGCCCGAGCCTTTCAGCTGTTCCAGCGGAGGAACCCGAGCCGCTCAAACCTCCAGCGGGTTTCGTTTGTCTTTGAACAGCTTTGTTTTTTCTTCAAGAGTCTTTTTCTTCCCTCATATCAATTCATGGTCTTCAAGTCGTTTCAAATTACTGAATAAACACTCGGCAGGATTCTGGGTTTAGACGGCGTTGCTGGAACAAAGCTGACAGAAGAGTTAAAGCAGAGCACAGCGCACCACCTCGAGCTCAGGGCTCATAGTCAAAGCTTCCTGGTACAAAGAGCAGTTTCAAAGAATTCCCTTTTAACGTCAAATCCTGGCAAACACTGAGCATAAAAGACCTCTTCAGGTGGAAAACTGTCACAAGCTTTATGGCGCCTTCACACTGTGTGACAGAGCTCAGTGGTTTGATGGCAGCCGTATAGTTGGTATCTCTTACGTTTATTGTGCACACGTCATTTCCACAAAGCCAAAGACGTGGCCTACACGACTGTCAGCGACATTAATGCAGATTGTTTCGGTGGAGTTTAATAAACTCCTTGCTATCTAAAATATAACAGGACACCGGAGTACATCCTCGAGCATCTCACACTTCTGATAATCAGCTGTCTGCTTGACGTTTATTCAGCTGTGTAAAAACCATAACTTTAATCTCAGCCAAACCGATTTACTCAGGAACAAATAAAACACTGAAAAAGCCAAACAATAACATTTTTAAGTTATCTAAGTGACTTATATATGTTTAACCTGAGTAGCGAAAGACGGCGGCGATTTGCTGGGAGTCCGGTGTTCTCACGGCTTTAGTTAGCCTTTCCCCCGGCTAGCTATCAAGCTAGTGGCTAACAGACGTCTCCGAAAACGTCGGAGCGCTTTTGAAAATATGTGGTGTCTTGATAAACTGAGCAGATATTTGAGGTTTACACAGCTACATTCTCGCCTGAAAATATGTTAAACGTTTATTTTGTGACCCAGAAAGAATAATAAGAGTAATATTAAAACTAACTAGCTGCAGCCATTGTTGGAAACTGAGCTGGGCTGCGCTATGAATTCTGGGACACAACTTCTTCTTCTTCGGGGTTTAACGGCAGCTGGCATCCTTGTACATGCAGTGCTGCCATCTTCTGTTTCAGTCCGTTATTACACTCTTAAATCCTACTACTTATTCCTGCGTCTTTTGGGATCTTACAAAGCTTCAAACGACGCGTCGACTATTAAATCAGTCATCGACGATTTTAATAGTCGACGTAATCGTGACTAGTCGACTAATCGTGGCAGCCCTATATGACACGCAAGAGGAAATGTAAGGCGCGCTCACTTGATGACATCGACTCACGTGAAGAGTTGACTGAAACTTTCCCCACAGCAGGTGAAAAAGGGCGGAGAAGGTCACGACCCCTCTGCAGCGTCATGTTTTTATAGATGATTGATGGAAATAAACTTAGCACCATAAAAGCAGCGACTGTGTCACACCCTTTACACACAGGCGCTCCTTCCCCAGCCTGTTAGTGATCAAACACAGATCATTTCCTGTATATCAGACAGATATACGGGAAACATGCAGAAACATTTAAATATTTTTAAAGAGGTCAGAGTGACATTTGGCTTTTATCCATAAGGACAATTAACAAAAACTGAAACTAAAGTGAACTGGAGGTAATAAAACACACTTTTGTTACCATCCACACACACGCTCAGGAAACCTGACTGCAGATCAGCTGTTTGTGTACAAGCTTCATCTGAGAGGCAACTTGAACCAGGTCAATCTCATCTCCACAGCTATTTTGATTCTGTTAAACTGAACTGATTCTACTTCTGTGTCTGAGAACATCTGAGAAAGGAACCACACAAAGAGCACGCTGAGAAAAACGCAAACTATTTTTATAGAAAACCTGAAACCAGGTGCATGATTTCAGGTTCAAAGCTAAAAAGCACTCTGAAATCAGATTTATTATCCGTGATGTAACATCTGGTTTCGAAGGGACAGATTTTAAATGTAATATTTGGTTAGGCTCTGAGCCTAAGTTTAATGTGAACTGAAATATTTCTCATACTTAAACCCTCTATCACTCACTGGATTTATGTTCACTTTCCTTCTGCAGTTTTTTCTTGAAGATACTGCAGAAGGAACCAGTAGAAACTTATTGACAATGGTTATTAAGCGTGAAGGCGCCGAGCTGACGTGTTCACAGAGGCTCGATGTTGCCCTGAGGCAAGATTGGTTTGGAATGTAGGAGAGACGGTTTTTGGCACTTATTGTTGGGTTACGCCAAAAATCTGGTTGGTTGGCTCGTGTTAATGGCACACAGCTGAGAGTAAACAAGCTGTTATTCTTTATTTCCACTTCTTAAATGTATTTATTCATTATTTAACATCTTCCATTTAATCCAACTTTCTTCTGATTGGCTGCCTCTTCAAAACAGAAGGTTTGTGCAGCAGGTAGGTTTGGCTTCTGTGTTTGATGGCAACCATATCAGGAGCCGAGAGCAGCCAGAGCTGTAGAGTGATTAGAGCTTTCAGCTCACAGGTATTACTTGCAAACTTGCATTGACTCAAATGATGTTTAATACGACTGTCGGCCACAGGAACAAACATTCTGCTTTTATATAACGGGGGGAAAGAAAAGCACAAAAGTGCTGCATACATTTCCATTTTCTCTTCAGTTAAAATCAAGTCAATACCACCTGTTTTGTTTATCCTCTCTGAGACTGAACCCAGAGCTAAACAAGGGAGAAAAAAGGTCACGTGACTCAAATATGCAAAAAAAGGGAAAACCCTGCAGCGAGACTCGTGTGACTGGTCGAGTTTGCCTGTTTATTACAAGAAGATTTACACTATATTTAAATAAAGGTGAGACAAAATCAGAAGTTACTAACTTGTGCATATGAGAAAACTACAGTAGTGATGGTGAAAGATTTTATCATAAAAGTGCTGTTTATAATCCTCTAAAAGCTGCCGTTCAGTCTTCGCTCACACTCAGCTGACTGCTGGCGAGGCCACCTGCACCCAAACATGGCAACTAATCTACAGCTGAACAAGTTCAATCACAGCCTCATCTCCATCCATCCTTCTTCCACTTGTCCAGGTCGTGGGCGCAGCAGCATGAGCAGAGAAGCCCAGACCTCCCTCTCCTGGCTACCTTGTCCAGCCTGTCTGGAGGAACACCGAGGCAGGGAAAGCCTGGAACAGCTTGCCCAGCAGGCGTCCTCGTCAGATGCCTGAACCACCTCAACTGGCTCAACTTCACAAGCCAAAAAACTTTCATGACCTATAATGTTTCATCAATCGGAGCTGAATTTTAGGGACTACAAGGACGCAAAGTCCCAAATGCTTTATTTAAACAAGAGATTTAAGCTTTTAAGGGTTACCTAAAGTATGAGTCGCTGTCTTAAACCTTTACGATGGATCCACTTAACTAGCGAACATCTATTTAAGGCTAAACGGAGGAAAGCCCAATCCTGAAGACGTGGCATGAGCACTCACCTATTAAAGGGGACGTTTTGGGACAGTAGGGCATGTCGTCTCGATGGCCGTGAGCTTTGGGCAGGTGGGAGAGGTTGGCGTATACGTCCCCTCCGCCGATCGTGGGTGTGGTGTGGTTGCGGCCCGATACAGCGCCCCCGTCTGGCTTGCGGAAGATGCGTATGAAGTAAGTGACCCTCTTCTGGTAGCCCTCTCGGGACAGCAACGCCATCACCACCAGCTGGATGCCCAGGAACATGATAAGGTAGCGCCATTTGGACTGAATACTGAACATGGCGACGGCTCGGATGGGTCCGGTGGAGACAGGTGGAAGTTGCTGCTCGGGCGTAGCAGGTGATGATTGTCAGGTTTAGTGGAAGGTGGCGTCAAGCCTTTTACTTCCTATATAGTCCAGAATATGGTAGCACACGGCGAATGTCAAGTGATAATCTGAAATATTTAACTTCAGGATGTCCGAAGACGATGTCACACATAAAGGCACTTTTGGTAGGCTGTAATCACAAAGACCCCAAACAGAACAAAACTAGAAAAATATTCCACAGAGACACAAAAAAGAAAAGAAAAAAAAAATCTGGTCCACGTTGTCCTCACTGCATTCCCCGCTGCTGCTCAGCAGGTGGTAGGTATCTCCAGAGCTGACTGTTGGTCCACTTTGTGTTTGGTTTGGGGAGATAATGCCAGCCCCACATTATGGAGTCTCACACCGACCGAGCACCATCCGCTGCCCTGCGAAGTTCACTCGCCTCCAGCCAAACAATCTGCAGCGTCTCCTCCTCTCGCTCGCTCTCCAGCTCCCTTCCTGCCTTTGTGAGCTTTACGCTGCCTTCTGTTGCTCTCTCCTGAGGGAGGCCTCCACAACAACAACAGCCACCATGACAAAGGGGAGCATATGCGGCCGTATAGGCGCTATACTTCACAGAGGATTACACGGCTTCCAGCCGCTCACCGCCTGACTGGCTGGAGAGACGGTGGGAGTGGACCGTGACTTGCGTGGGAGGAGTGGTCAGAAGGGTCCTGCATGAGTGAGTGGGTGGGTGAGTGTTTGTTAGGGGGAGGCTTTCAGTACAGAGTGAGGCTGAGAGAAAAGAAATAGGGGGAGGAGGACGAGGAGGAAGAGGTCGAGCTTTGACTCCCAATGCTATTATTCCATGATGATGCCGCTCACTGGTCACCTGGATCGACAGGAACTGGATGGTCACTCCAGCATGGCTCTGGAAGACAGGAAACAGGGCGGGTGTTAAAACTGACTGACATCGTTTGGCTAAAACAGTTGAAGTCAGCGATTTCAGCACAAACAATGAGCTGTCGTGCTCAGGCAAACAAATGGATTGTGTTTGTTTACAGAGACCAAACAGCACAGTTGGAAAGCCTGCACTAATCACTCCGTGGGAGATCCCCAGAGAGAGGCCTGCTGCCCACGGCGGGCGGCAGACGGGAAGCCACGCATCACAGCGGCGAGGAAGCTTCCTGCAGCCAGAGCAGAGCATCCTTCTGCTGCTGATGAAAGGACCCGATGATGTCGTCCTTCCTGACCTGAGCTCCGCTGCAGCGATGCCGAGCACATCCTCAGTTACAAATCAATTAGCGCTCGTTAAAGCAGCCGTGCTCAGAGCACTAATCCTAATCCCAATCCTATTGAGCGCTGGTGGAGACACGGACAGAGAACCTGCGCCTACATCAAACACCGCGACCCAAAATCAAACGATATTTTATCCTGAACATGAACGTGGAGTTCACCCTATTTTAACTGTAAAGTAATCAGTTTCATTTTTTAATGTGTATTTTTGTTTATTGTCATTTTGTGGAGATGCCAACATGTCTATTCTTCTGCTTTTTACATTTTTTATAGAAAAACATTCAGAGGAGGACAAATGGTCTGTGTTTAAAGAGAAAGATTAACAAGACCTCAAAAATATCTGAAAACTCTAGAAATGGTAAAGATTACAGACCCGTGGCAGCAGCGCTAGATACAGAAATGATTCCACGGCGGATCATTGGTACATGAAAATTCTTGGTACAGCATCACCAAGAAGATGATAAGATCTTCAGCACTTAGAGCATCAAGTACCCACAGGAAAATGTCACATTATGAACATTTGTTCCTGCTCAGACTCTACAACAGGGGTGGGCAACTCCAGGCCTCGAGTCCTGCAGGTTTTAGACGTCACCCTTCATCAACACACCTGAATCAAATGATCAGTTCATTATCAGGCCTCTGCAGAACTTCAAGACATGTTGAGGAGCTAATTTCCAATCCAATCCAATTTTATTTATAAAGCACGTTAAAATACCCAGCACAGGAACAAAGTGCTGTACAGAAAATAAGTTAAAACAATAGAATAACAGAAAACAGCAAACAATAAATAAGTAAAACACATAAAACATAAAATTAAAACAGCCCTATATTAAAACAAAAGATAAAACAGCATCGAATCACCTAAAAACAACTAAAATAAAAAATAAAAAACCAACATCTCACGTGGTGTCAAAGGTCAGGGTAAAGAGGTTTTCAAGAGTGACTTAAAAACAGATAAAGAACCTGTTGAATCTCTAAAGGAAGCTCGTTCCACAGTTTTGGAGCTGCTACAGCAAAAGCACGATCACGAAGTTTACGCTCAGTCCTGGGTACATGCAGGAGCAGCTGATCAGCTGACCTGAGAGAGCGGGTGGGTGTATGAGGCTGTAGCAGCTCAGAGAGATAAGATGTGGCGAGGCCATGGAGAGCTTTAAAAGTAAATAAAAGAATTTTAAAATGAATCCTAAAAGTAATGAGCAGCCAGTGAAGTGAAGCTAAAACAGGGGAAATGTGCTCAAACTTTCGAGTGCCAGTTAAAAGACGAGCTGCGGCATTTTGCCTCCTCTGTAGATGACTAATTTAGCCATGTAAATCAGCTGTGTTGGATCAAGGACACATCTAAAACCTGCAGGACATCGCTCCATCCCTGCTCTGCAACAGGAGATAAGAGCCGCTTGCTGAATCACAGAATGTGAGGACGACCCAAAAAAAGAGCTGTAAAGGTAGGCAAACAAAAAAAAAGACACTGACTGATGTGATCAAAGATATGCTGAGAGAAAAATGAGCCCTTTTTGTTCCTTTATACTATCAAAGCCGTGTCAGCCTTGATCATTTCGACAACAAAGCGAATGCATTCTGAGCATTTAACAGCGAGTGCCTCAGGAACTCCACGCAAACTTTAAAACGACAGACAGGAAATGAAGAAATACAAAAGCAACACTGCAAAATACACTTTGATCAACTTGCAGAAATGTACTGACGATATCTGACTCCTCGCTCTTTAACAGCTGACTGGGGGGATTTTCATCTGAAGGATATTAAAAGGGTTTCCTATTTCCCCTCTGAGAGAACACGCGGATCAAACCAGAGGAAATCCTCTGCAAAAGACTTTCATCAGCGCTGGGAGCAGATGGGAGGATTGACCCCTGACATGTCGCCCGGCACCTATAACCTCTTGATATGGTTTATGACATGATATGTCATAAAGACTGTGGCTAATCCCACAGAACAGAAATTCATCTCAACCACTCTGAGCAGATAAATAACGTAATCTGTTTTGAAGTAATCGCTGACGCTTTCTAAAAGGTTCACATTCACTGGATTATGAGTCCGAAGCCCTCCAATGACATCGGAGGTCTGCTCTTCAACCATGTGACTGGACAGAGGGAATAAAGGTCTGCACATCTCTAAAGTGCATCCAACCCTGGAGCCTTAACGGGCCAAAGAAGCTCTGAATAAACTTTTACTGCTCGTACCTGCCGTCTAATGAATCATGTTAATCTTATTTTATTGTAGTCGACAGGAGACTGCTAGGGCGGCGCCTTCAATGATCATAGGATTTTTGAACCAGCTCGACTTGTGATTCTAGCACAGCTGTGATCAGTGTTGCCCACTAGGGCTGCCACGATTAGTCGACTAGTCACGATTATGTTGACTATTAAAATCGTCGACACATCGTTTGAAGCTTTGTAAGATCCCAAAAGACGCAGGAATAAGTAGTAGGATTTAAGAGTGTAATAACGGACTGAAACAGAAGATGGCAGCACTGCATGTACAAGGATGCCAGCTGCCGTTAAACCCCGAAGAAGAAGAAGCTGTGTCCAAGAATTCATAGCGCAGCCCAGCTCAGTTTCCAACAATGGCGGCAGCTAGTTAGTTTTAATATTACTCTTATTATTCTTTCTGGGTCACAAAATAAACATTTAACATATTTTCAGGCGAGAATGTAGCTGTGTAAACCTCAAATATCTGCTCAGTTTATCAAGACACCACATATTTTCAAAAGCGCTCCGACGTTTTCGGAGACGTCTGTTAGCCACTAGCTCGATAGCTAGCCGGGGGCTAGGCTAACTAGAGCCGTGAGAACACCGGACTCCCGCTAATCGTTTTCAAACCCACCGCCGTCTTTCGCTACTCAGGTTAAACATATATAAGTCACTTAGATAACTTAAAATGTTATTGTTTGGCTTTTTTAGTATTTTATTTGTTCCTGAGTAAATCTGTTTGGCTGAGATTAAAGTTTTTACACAGCTGAATAAATGTCAAGCAGACAGCTGATTATCAGAAGTGTGAGATGCTCCAGAATTTACTCCGGTGTCCTGTTATATTTTAGATAGCAAGGAGTTTATTAAACTTCATCGAAACAATCTGCAAATGTCATTAAAATTTAATAAACGATCATCTTGTCTTTATTTTTAGTTAGCACATACCTTAAACACTTAAAGCTGTAAGCTAATGATAGTTATATAAGAGCAGATGCTGCTGGTGCAATAAGCTGTACATTTTACGTCCAATGGATGATGATCTGATTAGTCGACTATCAAAATAATCGTTTGTGGCAGCACTATTGCCCACAGATTTCATTTGTGCCTGCCCACATACCACTACACCAGCTGAGTTTTTGGCCAATGAAGTTGTTTCCACTATCAATATTTTCATGTTCACCTGCTGAATAATTGTCGACCTGCTTTTATTACAGATGAAGCACATCGTGTACCTGGGAAACAAACACACGCCGTTTTCTTTAAAGGGTGTTTGACAGACTTCCTGAAACTGCAGGGCGAGGACGTCGGGTGTTGGCCAGTCGTAGCACAGCAGGAACATTATTAGTCTGCTGTGTCTGCCGAGCATCACTGAAACTCAGTTTATGGAAATCGGGCCTTGAAAAATAATCCAAAATACTCGATTTTCTATTATTTTCCACAAATGATACAATCTATAGGTGGACGGGAGAGAGACCTCAACATATCATCCAACACTAACCAACAATGCACACAAATCAATGCTTGAATTTCAGTTTTTAACCAAAGGAGATAAGATGGCTATTAATGTTAATATTATGTGCCAACTTGATCTACTAGACAACTGGAGAAGATCCGTGACGCTCCCGTCTATTCTCACCTGCTTTATAAAGAGCAGAAATAATAAAGATACTTCAGCGCTCAAGGCTCGTGCTGTACCTGCGCTGCTTCACACAAAGGGAGAACCTGGCAGCGAGCGCCTCTTTTAAATAAAGCTCAGGCGCCAACTTACACGCACACAAAAGAGGCCCGGAGCTGCATGGATCTTTCTGTGCTGGCTGAGGATGAGGAGTGAACTAAATACAGAGAGGAAGAGCAGCAGTCTGGTGACGTTCTGTGCTTTTGACTTCATCGTCTCTCCTGCACGGATGCTCTTCCTCTCTGCATTTAGAGCCACATCAAAGACCCTTTTCTGCTCTTGTTCCCAGCATTACTGTGTTCTTATTTTTCACCCAAGTATACAATCTCTACATTTTCCTTTATTAGCACATGTCAAACACATGTGGTACCCACTCGCTGTGGAGTTCAACTCGAGCCGAGCCGGCTGAAGAGTCGCCGATCAACAAGAAACTACAGATGGCACCATACCACTTTTTTATGTTCGAAACCGATATCATAAATTTGGATATCTGCCGATACCGATGTGAATCTGATATAATGTGTTTTTAATCAATAAAACTGTTTTTTAAATATCTTCCTGCATTTAGTATAAGTTCATACTCAAGTTTTAACAAAAACAAAAAAAACAAAACACTAAAGCTATTCTGTTATACCTGTATGCAAAAAATACACTGCATTAAAATATTTCATAGTTCAGCAAAACTGATCAATCTAATAAACTTAAACCTGCTCCATCCTCCCTATTCTGGCATTTTAAAGAGTATTTAGCAGAAATATTAAATAACAGGGTTGCAAACTCCCAGTAAAAAAAAAAAAAGTGAACCAGCCCCCAATTTTAATTTAATGCATGTGTTTAAAAAAAAAAAAAAATGCACAGAAATCAATTATTTTTCTACAATAATTAAATAGATTCAACATCTTCCTTCAACAGAACTGCACAGATGGTATCTTCCCAAAGGAAAAAGTACTACAGCTTACTAGGGTATATTAGACTGAACAGTTACTATATACAGTAATGGACTTCTATATATTTTACATCAGATGAAAACTTTGGGTGTAAGATTCAGATAATTATTTATTAAAAGCTCAACATTTTAAATGAGAATAAGAAAGAAAAGTATGTCTTTGTGCCCCCTTTCCCCTGTTCATGCCCTATCGGCCCCCCTGGCTAAACTTTGCTAGATCCGCCCCTGCACAGTTACATCAGCTGTAGAAAAAGATCCTGGTGTAGAAATAATATTAAATACACTCTAACAACAGCTTATCAAGCTTAAACGTGCTGCTGTTGTTCAGCCGCTGGTTTCCTCTTTCAGGCGCAAAGTGAGACAAAAACAAACAAGAGAGCCGATCAGCTGATCATTGATCAGTTTATGATTGAAGTAGCAGCAGGAGAGAGAGAGGCAGTCATAAGCTTAACGCTGGAACGCTTTACAAACATTCAGAGATGAACTTACACACTTGCTTTACTTCTCTCTGCGATAACTTTGTCGGAGATCAAATGCCGGGTTGGTGGCGAGGCTCCAAATGCTCAACCAGACCGCCGACAGGTCTCGCACGCCACAGCCGCTCTATCACGTGACGCATACGACATGCTAAGGTTATGAGCCAAGTTACGCCATGTCGCAAGTTTTGTGAGGTGCTTTTGTGATATTTAATGGTTTCCCTCCAATATCCAATCCAGTACTTTAGTTCAGTATCGCAGCGTAATATGGAATCGGTCCATCCCAACAGGAAAGGTTGAATGGAACGATTCTTATATAGCTTTTCTACTCCAGAGAACTCAAAGAACTTTATAAAAGATGCCTCATTCACACCCATGTTTAAGTGCTTTCTATCTACCAATCACATGCATTCAGATACTGGAGCAGCCAGTATCAACAGACAGCCTGCTCTTTTGAGCTACAGTCGACCTTTAACAAGCTGAAGCAGTTAAAAGGTCATTAACACTGTACTTGCTTTAGCTTGCAAGAGGTCCAAGTGTCAGCTGCCTGTTGGCCAACATGCTGCTCCTCCAGGGCAACAAGTCTGCTACCATCTGCCACCGCAGGCATCTCACTGGATATTCAAGCCACAGGCCAGGTCATGGTAGATCTATGCAGTTAAAGACAACAGGACTTCTTACAGGTTCCTGAAGATATTTCGCCTCTGATCAACAAAACTTCTTCAGTTCTAAAAAAAAAAATGATGGGAGCCCCAAACATGTGGGTTCTCCCTACAGAGAAGTCCTGAGAGTCGCTGACCCTCCCTGAAGTCAGCAGGGGTTGAACAGCCTGGGACGGGATCCTGGTTTTTGGAAGTGAAGACACTTCTGTGATGAGAGACTGAACATCTACACACATCAAACAGCAACACAGTTTGCTTCACTTCAAGCTCTTCAGACTTGGTTGTATCCTGTAACTAAGAGTCACACTGAAATTCTGCAGTGACTAGTTGGTTTCTGTAGCACTGTTTCCCGTTTCTGTTCCTGGTCACTCCTCCTTTTGTTGTCTTGCTGAATCAGCTGCTTGTTAGTGTTTTGGCAGCAAACCTACTGAGTGACTCGGGCCCACCAGCATAATGATGTGATGTGATGATGATGTATACTTTACTGATCCCCGTGGGGAAATTCCTCTCTGCATTCAACCCACTCACTCTGAAGCAGTGGGCAGCTGCTGGGCACGCGGGGAACAGTGTGTACAGACGGTACCTCAGGGTAGCCAAACCCCTGATCTTGGGGCCACCACTCGACCTGCTGAGCTGTCCCTGCCCCAAGTACAAATGTTGGTCACACGTGTGGGTTATGTCACCAGCTTCAACTGTATAAACACAGGGGCACTTTATTTCACTGTATGTGGGAGTGGAAAAGGTAATAAATCTGCTGAGTCAAATTATTGGTGATGTGATTCCACTTCATCCTAAAATATTTTAAATATATACCCGAATAATTTTGTACCTGCTGCAAACAATAGAGCTCTGTTAACGATTGGACTCTTGGAAGCCAAGCGCTGTATTGCTATGTGCTGGAAAAATCCAAAAATATGTGGAATATCTCAATGGCTTAATGGACTGACATCTGTACTATCTATGGAGAAAATAACTTATACATTAAGAAATAAACTGGACAAGTTTTGGGCTACATGGTCAAAATTCTACAACTTTCTGGAGAATTGCAACGTGCACACTGAGGACTTAACAGCCTGAAACTCTAACTTGATTTGTATATCTGCCCTTCCCTTTTGTTATGGTTTGCTTTGTTTTTGTTTCTATTATTATGTTGTTTCTGTTGTTGTTGTGGTTTTGTTTTTATTTTTTTATTTTTTTTTACTTTATTACTTTTTATTTATTTTTTTATTATTTTTAATTTAATTAATTAATTTATTTTTTATTTTATTCATTCATTTATTTATTTATTTTTATTTTTATTTATTTTTTATTTTATTTTATTCATTTATTTATTTTATTTATTTTTTTGCTCATGGTGCACCATGTAAAACCAGTTAAAACCAATAAATAAATGTTGTTGTTTTTTTTAAAAAACTGTATAAATACATTTTACCAGATAAAACCAAGTCCTTCACCCTTTTCCCCCCTTCACTAATTTATTTTCATCACTTGTATTATATCTGAAGTTCAACTAAGTCCTCTGTAAAAACGATCCTTCAGTATGAGGTTAAATTAACCTTGGTTTCATGAGCATTTCAGCTTCCGTGCTGAGGAAGCGTCTATTCTATACAACATTATCGTTTGTTTTAAGAAGACATGTTTAGATTTTAGTCCCTCTTGTTGTGCTGGTTTGCCATTGTTAATATATTCTGCTTTTCCCTGTAAGATGATAAGCTCCGGGTGGGGAATTTCCTGAGTGAATCAAGGCCGGCTAATAGCTGCATAATGATTTCCTAATAATCCATTAAAGCACTGTTGTAATTTATAAGACTCATGTTGCATTTGTTATGTCACTACGAGTTCATGTAGGCATGTCTGTATGTCCACAATGCTCGTCCAGTCTGAGGCACCACTGAGTTAAAAACTGACCCAAACCCAAAGTCTTCATTAAACTTTAACCTCCAGCCATCTTTATTTATTTAGACTATTTACAAAAGCAGGCTGACCAGCTGCTATAAAGATGAAAACTAAACAGCAGCAACTGTCAGGCGAATAGGAACGCATCAGCACAGTGAAGACGGAGGATGAGGGTTAAGTTGTTCTCAGTGAAAGACAAACAATCATGGCAGAAAGAAACAGACTACACGTCTGAGATGATCCAACCACAACACGAGGTAAGTCATTCCCGTGTGGTTTGGATTACTCACTGTAAAAAGTTATTTTTTAACACAAGACTCAAACTACAAGAGATCGTTACCAGGTTTTGAAACAAAAACAGCCTCATAGACAGCCCAGGCCCAGCAACAGGCACGTAGACACGTCCTAACTCTGTTACTCATTTCTGCTACAGACCACATTCAAACGTGTCGCAAAGAAGGGATGACGAGCTTTATTTGGTGCATCACTGTAGCACATAGTGTCCACGGGGTAGCGTAACATAACCACAGACCTGCCTCTATTTCACCATGTGCACTTCACGTTACTGCAACTCCTCAGCCAGAACTACAAAATCAGTCCAGGCAGCCTGTGTGATGCAGGCTGATAAATGGCTGACGTGATTAAAAGGAGCAGATAGATGTTATCGACTACTTTTACCGTCAGCTGAAATCTGACTGTTTATGTTTATTTAATTACAGTACGTCAAATTATTAACATTCCTCTCTCTACAACATCGCTCCAGGTGGAAACGCAGCTTTGCATCTATTAATTTCATATTCAAATTAGGGCTGCCACGATTACGTCGACTATTAAAATCGTCGATGACTGATTTAATAGTCGACGCGTCGTTTGAAGCTTTGTAAGATCACAAAAGACGCAGGAATAAGTAGTAGGATTTAAGAGTGTAATAATGGACTGAAACAGAAGATGGCAGCACTGCATGTACAAGGATGCCAGCTGCCGTTAAACCCCGAAGAAGAAGTAGCTGTGTCCCAGAATTCATAGCGCACCCCAGCTCAGTTTCCAACAATGGCGGCAGCTAGTTAGTTTTAATGTTACTCTTATTATTCTTTCTGGGTCACAAAATAAACGTTTAACATATTTTCAGGCGAGAATGTAGCTGTGTAAACCTCAAATATCTGCTCAGTTTATCAAGACACCACATATTTTCAAAAGCGCTCCGACGTTTTCGGAGACGTCTGTTAGCTACTAGCTCGATAGCTAGCCGGGGCAAGGCTCACCGGACTCCCGGCTAATCGTTTTCAAACCCACCGCGTCTTTCACTACTCAGGTTAAACATGATATATAAGTCACTTAGATAACTTAAAAATGTTATTGTTTGCCTTTTTTAGTATTTTATTTGTTCCTGAGTAAATCGGTTTGGCTGAGATTAAAGTTATAGTTTTTACACAGCTGAATAAACAAGCAGACAGCTGATTATCAGAAGTGTGAGATGCTCCAGAATATACTCCGGTGTCCTGTTATATTTTAGATAGCAAGGAGTTTATTAAACTCACCGAAACAATCTGCAAATTTCATTAAAATTTAATAAACTATCATCTTGTCTTTATTTTTAGTTAGGACATACCTTAAACACTTAAAGCTGTAAGCTAATGATAGTTATATAAGAGCAGATGCTGCAGGTTCAGTAAGCTGTACGTTTTACTCCAATGGATGATGATCTGATTAGTTGACCAATCACAAAAATAATCAGTGACTAGTCAACTATCAAAATAATCGTTTGTGGCAGCCCTAATTCAAATAAATCTTCTCTGACTTTAGTTCTATAATCAAGTAAAGAAAGTTCACCAACAGCTCCATGTGGTGCAGCGTGTTTGCACACATGAATGAAGAGGAGCCGAGAGGGTTCTGAACAAAAGTGCTGAAATGAAGAGCAGATGAGAAAATAAAAAGGGACGAGGGGGGAAGAGAGCGGAGATATATTTAGATCACGTAGCTTACGGTCAGCAGTGTCGTTCAATTCCTAAAGGCACAGCACAGAAGTGAAGAACAGCGGGCACAGAGGGAGGTAAAGAGAACAGCCGTGGTGGTGGTAACCACAGAGGAGGCCGAACACCACAAACACAACTTCCTGTCTTAACTGAGCAAAAACTGATCACAAATTTTCAATGGAAATTTGATGTGGTTTCATTTACATGTCGTGGTTATCTGAGCAGGAAATTCTGGCTGCGTCAAGCCCCGCCCCCAAGTCGTTAAATCTGCTTCGCTGCTCAAAACTGATTGCAAGGCAAAAGTTTTTCCTACTAATTCTTTACTTCAGTTATTCCCAAACGTCTCAGAGGCAGCGTGTGCACAATCGATTACATTTAACAAAGTGACCCAGCTGCAGAAAACGGATGGATGCATAAAGCTATGCAGATTTACAGCTTTATACTCTAAATATTTTCAGAGTTATTGTAAATCCACACAGATGGGTCAAACCTAAATATTTGTATGTTTGAGGTCTCGTAACTTCTTAAAAGCCAGAGACGACGACTTATCTGGAGCACAATCACAAGCTTCCAAAGTGCAGCCTGTGAGCAGAGCTGAGGTGAAAGTGGGGAAGTATTTCCCCCAGAGACACCTCTTTGGCCACAGTGCTTTTCCACTTTGAGCTACACCTGAAACCCCCCTACTGAAAGAAATACGCACAAAAAATGGAAACGCCACAGTGAACATACGTTTCCCTTCACTCGGGAATTAAGAACTAAAGTTCATTTTCATTTTCTCGTTCAAAGTGAGGTTTTAGGAATTTGAGCCTCAAATGTAGACCACAGAATTCAATTCAAGTCTCCGTGTGAGACCACTGACTGGGCTCCTATACTGGAACAACATTTAGAGAAACAGCTGGAGCGATTTCACTCATCATTCGATTCTGTTTAGGCGAGATAAACTGCTTCACTCAGTTTGGGAACAAAAACCTTCAGGTTAGATTCTCACGTTAGTGCCAGCAAAGACCAGCACTGAGTCAGGCGAGCAAACGGACATCAAGTTTGTTTGAGAAAGCGCGTCACGGTGTTGCTCAACACCCAAACAGCTGACCAAAAACAGGCTGAGCGACAGGAGTATTTAACAGTGTTAGTGACAATACCATGGAGAGGTGCAGTCAGGTGTGGTTACACGACAGCTGTATTTTTCCCGATGCTGTCACCAAAACAGAAAAAGCGACGCATCATTCCTAAAAGCTCTGCATATTCAGGCAGGCCTTTCCTCTCAAGTACCAACCAAGCAGGCCCAGGCGATGAAATAATGTGTAAACATGCCCTGAGAAAAGAGGCGTCTGCATAGCAGCGCGTGCCAGGGACCCTGTCATGGCAACGCCTCCTGAGCCCCGACCATTCATCACAGTGCAGCTGGTACACGTCGCCATGGCTGTTCCTCAGTCCGACTCCACCGAGACATGAGAAGGAGAACAGAGTGGAAAAAAGCCCATCACTCTCCAGCTTTTTCCACCTCCTCTCCTCTCTTTCTGCCTCTGGTGGCTCAAGCTGTTTCCATAGTGAGGCCTTCCTCGCCAAACCATTAGGGAAAGTTACTCATCTAATGACAATCAAAGCAACCTGCACCAGTTTGTAGATGGGAGCCATGGAGATAAGAAAATCTCCTAAGGGACAGATAACCCACAACAAAAAGGCCTCCCAGAAGCAACAACGTAACAACACAGCAGCTTTTTCAACAATCAGGATTCAAGGTAATAAAAATGTTTTGATGTTAAAAGTTAACACCTAAAAAAAAATAAGAGTTCAAATCAAGCAATACTGAAATGATTCAATGATGCACTTCGTCTGCAGATAAATCTTTATTGTGATAAATATGGAAACAAAAACATGTCAAAGGCTTTTTTACACTAACAACAAAAGGCATGCTGTAACGATAACTAGCTCCATGTAACACTGAAGGCAGATGATGCTGAAGCAGCTCAGCTGTATTGAAATAACATCCTGAAAAGCTTGTCTGAGATGCTATCAACAACGCGGTCTGAGCAACGCTTCATGCAGACCAAAAAAAGGAAGCACCACAGAGGGTGCTATTTAAAAGAAAAGGGAAGAAACGGCGTGAAAAGAACAGAAACGTTCTTAAAGTGTGGTCGAGTGTCTCCTCTGCAGAAAGAGCTTATACAGGAAGCAGTGAAGCATCTGAAAGTTCATATTAAGCTTACCACTGAGTCTCAGCCTTCCTAAGCAAATCTGACCCAAGGTTATATTGAAACAGAAAGGATAAGGCCGCATGAAACTTGTTTTAAAGTCACACATAACAGCTCCAGCACCAACCACACTAATCTGACTTTATAACAGCAGCAACAAAAAAAGAGATTAAATGAGACCTGGTGCAGAACCAGCAGCTGTTAGTGATTTTAGCCCACGTTTACGGTTCGCTAACAGAACCTAACAGTACAGATTACTTATTTTGGTTCTGTAATTTCATTTTATTTAAAGGTCAGTGTTCAAAAACCAACAGATCTTTGCTCACAGCACCCGACCACAGCAGCCTGAAAAACTATAGAAGTGAGAATCAAGATAGAGAAGTGGCTTCGACCAAACCGTTTCCTGAAACACAAACTCAAGTATTATATCTTCATGAAAACCTTTTTAAAATACCTGCCCTCATGATCTGTATCACTGTTTATTCTGCTTACCTCACACTTCAGTTCAGTTTCTAAAGATATACATCTGGACTTTGAGCTCTTTAATACCCGTGACAGCATGTTTACTCTGACTGATAAGAGCGGGACGACTTCAGAGGCAGACTGAAGCTCTGGTCCTCTCCCCGGTAGGACAAAGAAGAGCAGCCCCTCGGCTGCTCTCTCACCTCCAGTGTGGGCTGGGTTCAGAGGGGGAAGGGGGCCGCCATGCTGGGCCTTTTGTCCCGCTGTGGAGAGCACACATACGAGGACATATGGGCAGGAAGACAGGCTGAGAAACCTGCCTAATAGCAGGGAGGTAGCGGGAAATGGCGAAATTAACGAGTTCTGTCCGCACGTTAAAGTGCTCAATGAGTAGTTAGCTAATAATGAACCCAGTTTCCTGGTAAATGCAGCTGCCATCGTTAAACTTTTATCGGGGTCGGCTTTTGCTTTTAGGATCAACACATCAGCTAAAACGGAAGAAAAAAAAACAGACTTCGGGGGGCTTTATAGCAGACATAAAGTTAGTTAGAGCTGGTATTAATCAGCATTAGCTTACGCAATGCTGCTAAGAGCTAATATACTGATTTAAACCCCGTGTTTGCCCCTATTCTTGGTAACACTCGGGCTCGCATCGACAGTTTTCCAGCAGGGGTCTGATTACTTTTAAGTGGAGCTAACAACAGTCCCGACTGCCTTTAAACTGGGCTCACTTTTTCCTGGTTTTTAATCATGTAAAAACACTCGAGAAAAGGGCTCCCACCCCAACTCTAAGCCGATCCTCGCCAGCTGTGAACGCCGAGCCGAGCCGCGCTAACCGCGGAGGGGAGATTGTTAGTTAGTTACTTAGCTGGCTAGCTAACGGGCTAGCTTCCCCACACGGAGCTGTTTTTGGCTCCATCATAAAAACAAACAAACGTCTTTTTTCAGTCTTACCTGATGGTGTTTTTACCCCCTTGCAGGTGAAGCGACAGTTAGCGGTCGGTGTCCCTCCAGCTGCCCGTTTCCTGCTCAGTATTTCCGATGTGCGCTGAAGTTGGAGCTGCTGTTTGGTTGCTGGCTCGGAGGCTGAATGAGCAGAGCCGCTGCAGCTCGGCACTTTTCTCCTCCCCTCCGCGGTCACAGCTCAGAGCTCAGCAACACCGACAACCTGCCACGGCCACAGCTGCTGCTGCTTTACCACAGGAGCTCCAAAAACAGCCCGCCTGCACCGCCACCAAGACCCACGGGGGACTGTTTTATTTTATTTTTTGTTGGGCTTTGACATAAAAAAAAACTAGCAACGAATATGGAAATGATCCTTGGTTATTTTTTTTACATGTTTCTTTTGATTACATTCTCCAGCTGTAATCTTTAACCTGTACTTCTATCTGCTGCCCTTTTTTAAGGGTCACCACAGGGGATCCTCTGCCCCCCTCCTGTGTCACACTAACCATCTGGATGTCCTCCTTCATCACATCCATGAATCTTCTCTGAGCTTTTCCTTTTTCCTCCTGTGTGGCAGCTTCTTCATCATTCTTTGCCCCTCATTTGCATCCCTCCTCTGCACATGTGCAAACGTCTCAGTCTGTCTCCAAACTGCTCAACCTGAGCCGTCCCTCTGACATGTCCATTTATAATCCTGTTCATCCCGGTCTCTCCCAGTAAAATCCTAACATCTTCAGCTCAGCCTTCCACCTTTTTGCCTCAAAATCATGCGTCACAGCAGGTCTCACTACCATCTTGTAAGTTTGCCCTTTCACTTCTCCTGCTATCCTTCTGTCACAAATGACCTCTGACCCTCGTCTCCACCCTGGATGCGCTCTCTCTTGTGCACTGTCCATCACGTTGGATGGTTGAGCCCAGTTATAGGTAATTAACATTATGAATGGTACAGAGAAAATGAAGTGTCAGCATAGACCTTAAGTTTTGGGAAACGTGGCACATTATATGCATGTTGACTGTGGGTTGGGTTCATTTAATAAAATCCAAGGGGAAGCACAAAAGCCCAGTGTAAGACAAATAAGCATTATTTTGAACTGTGACTCATGCAAAGCTGCTCCAGTAGAGTCCAACATTAAAAACGTGGAGCTGAGAATGAGCAGAACGAGTGCACTTCAACAATGTGTTGTTTTTAAGCCTGCTATGTTAGCCATCGTGCATGAAGTAAAGCTTAGTAAGTGCAGTGGAGTAGAGACTAAACATTTCTCTGTGGACTGAGTGAAAGCATAAAGTAGTATAACGTGGAAATACTCCAGTACAAGTACCTCAGGGTTGTACCTGAGTGCTGCCTTTGTGTAAATGTGTTTTATTCCTCCACAGCCAAACCTGAGGACAGTTTTTAGAAGTCAAGTCTGTTATATTCTTAATAACTCAGCGCCTCTGTTCACCGTTTTATGGCTTTATTATTTTTACAGGTTCCTAAAGGAGATTAGTTGTTTTCCCGACCTTTGTACAGACATTTCATCTGAATTACAAATCTATAAATCTTACCCTGAAATATTACCTGTAATACAATCAGTGGTGGGCTCAACTTTATTTTATACTTTTGGGTTTTGAGGGTGTCCCTGGCAATTACATAATCCAGAATAAGGCCATGAGTTTCGTGAGGTGCATAAATTTCCTGCTAAGCGAGTGGCTAAAGGGTAAATGGCACACGAAGCACAGCAGGATGTGAGCAGGTAGAGAAAGCTCACTGCAGTAATTTCCATTTAATCTGAAATTGGTTCACAGAAATCAAAGCTGACATTCATTTTGTTGGGAGGTGCTGCTGTCAGCTGTCAGCAGGTTGGAAGCTCAAACGACATTCCCACTTTCAAAGTCGCTTAGAGTGGAGAAGAAAAGCGATCTGATGTTGAACCTGAGCAACGTCTGCATGGTTAGATGCAGTGAGCTCCTGCCATGGTCTTCATGTAATCTAGTAAAGTGGTGAGTGAGTGTATAAGTAGGCCACTTTGAGTCTGTTTGTAAAACACGATCATACAAAGAATCATCTACTTTGATATTAAGTAAAACAAACAGCAGCATAAAAGCTTTAAAGATTAAAGTCCATCTGTAGACACACCTGTAAGCTGGAAACGATTTCAGTGATGACAAATACTCCCAAGCTCTGCTCAGAACTTTTACTTTTTCAGATTTGGAAAGCTGCAGACGTTTGCGTGTAATCGTCACGCCACCACTGCTGTTGAGGTTCATCATAAATAAGAGGATGAGGTGCGAGCAGAGACGCCAGGCAATGCTGCAAAGGTCTTTACACAAAATGCACATTACAGGTCTGAGATTTAACAAGGACAAATATATTTCATCTGACTGCTACTTGCCAACTCTCTTGCTAAGTAAAAACTACAAAGATGGAGTAACTTCTTGTATGACAGTATTTGGATACTTTTGTGTTTCCACGCTGATTATTAAGCTGATGGTAACAGTTGTTTGAACTGCTGTTCTGTATGATAATCATATTTTGGGTTCAGTAAGGGTGTATCTATAGACGGGCACACTGAGGCCCCCCAAAAAAATGTCAGCTAGGACCCATCCATCTTTAATATACAGTCTGTATACTCATTCCAAAGTCGTCATTTAAAACTGTGATGATCTGGAATTTAAAGATAAACAACTCACTCACCGCCTGCAGCAGGTTACAAACACATTTAAGGTAAGAGATGATAACGTTTATGCTTTCAGAAGACAAGTGTTTACACAGATGATCGCTGTGGCTGCCTCTGCACTGAATCACCTTTGTTTACCTGTGTTTCCGCGAAGATAACAGTTATCGAGATGACAGGCCAGCCACCTCACTACAGGTTACTTCCTGTCAGCGCCTCAGCGGCTCAAAGCAGCATGGATGCTCTGGTGTCAGGCCTGTGGTACAGACTCTTCCCTCGACAGTGCTTTGGGAGAAACCACAGGGTGGATCAGATATTCACCAGGATGTCCTCCTGCCCAGAAGTAGCAATCCCGCAGCTCTGTCCCTTTTATTTCGACCAGGTCACCTACATCCTTCCTACCGCGCCCCTGTAGGTACCACCACTCTGATGGACAGGCGGTTCTTTAACTTGTGTATTTGATTTCCTAATCATCTTCCTCCCACTTCAAGGGGCAGCGGTAACCTCCAGCTGCAATGCTTCAACTCATGGGCAAACTTAAAAACAGAGACGCAAAGACCGGCAGGGGTTCGCGGAGAAGCTCGGCCCAGCACCGGCATCCACCTGAGTCGACTCTGTCAACTCCAGAAGCCAAAAAACGGCAGCAGTTTATCCACACGGGACTACATTTATCTCATGTATGGCTCCCACTGCTGATTAATAAATGTATCTATTTTATCTGATATTACTTCAGCCATTAATGACGCCGTTAAAGAACAGGTAACTGTTGTGTTGTTTGATCCCCATCGATGAAGCCAAGTCCCACCCAGAGAGTGAGTATCAGGTGCTTCAGAGCCACAAAGATGAAATGAAAAGGCTGGTGCTGATCCGGAGTGGTGACAACGCAGCGACTGCTGGGTCTGAAAAAGTCAACATCGAAGCATCTAAAACTGCCGTGGCTCTAAGGTCCCTAAAATATGCGAGACTGCGTTTAAATCAATTAAAGTGACCTCCTGCTTAATATTCTCCATCGAATAACAAACATTTGTTGCTGCTCTAATGGCTCAGCCAGAAGTAGAAAAACAATCACCATCATTTCCTGTTTTTATGGAAAACATCTTTAATGTATTTCTCGGGTTATTCAGACTACACACAGATACAAATGCTCTATCCTAGCTACAGTCAGATGTTTTAGGAACCAGAGGAGCGCATGTAGGAAAACACACTACTTCACATGGTGGTGTGACACGGGGCTGACGTGAGGCCACGAGCGCCACAGTGAGTAAATTTAGTCCAAAAATCAACGGAGGTCGTGAATTCACAAAAGACTCGCCGTAGTTACAGACACAGACGGAAATCAATAACAGACGTGTGTCTGGAAATCTTCTTTATTCTTCCCGATGATCTTTTCCGTCTACTTGTAGAACTCGTGCTCCTGCTCGTCCTTTTTGATGACCGTTTTGTAGGCTTTCTCAAAATCTTTGGCGAGGACGATGTACCTGTTCTCTCGCACTGCCAACATGCCGGCCTGAGACAAGACAAGAAGAAAAGTAATCAGTTTTATCTTATTAATGAAAGTAAATAAGGTTAAAACTAGGGATGCAACGATACCAATTTTTTCAAACCGATACGATACCGATACTTGGATCTGAGTACTTGCCGATACTGAGTACAAAAAAACGATACTTCTACCACACACACACACACACACACACACACACACACACAAATGCAATTAATTGGAAGACAGGTTTTATTTTATTCTCTGCCGATAAAAAATAAAATCGTAATAAAAATGACCACAAAAAAAATTTCAAGTGAAAAATAAGCACTTCTGTTAAATTATTGCAGAGTCTCCATATTGTAATTTAACAAAATATCACTGAACTATTGGCACTGTCCCGAGCTTTCAGAATAATAAATAAACACTTCTGTTTGGAATAAAATAAATACAAATTAGGTTTGAGAATAAATTAAACTTTTAAATTATTGCAGAGTGTCCAATTTCATATCGCGGCTCGAGTATGCTGAGAAGACGGTGCAATCCTATGTTTTCCACGACCGGCATTGGCTGGTCATCCAGAGCGATAAAATGAGTCGAGCCTCTGTTATTTTAACTGCCCGTGGATTTTCTCTTGACATTTTTCATCGCTTTTCCAAAACCTGAGTTAAAGTTGGCTGTTCCACACTGCTGACATTTTGTTTAGCCTAGCTACAGCAGCCTCCAGTTTCTCTTTTTTATCTGAAGCCGCCAGTCTCACTCGCCTAACCCTGTGCCTGTTTAGCGCGGGATGTCCCCCTAGTGGCCAATCTAAAAAACTACAACAGAAATGACAAGCCACCCTCTGATTAATGAAATAAGTTAGTATCGGTTCATGGTATCGGTTAACTTTTACGAGTATGAGTACACACACATTTTACAGTATCGGCCCCGATACCCGATACCAGTATCGGTATCGGTGCATCCCTAGTTAAAACCATTACAAGTCTAACTTAAAGTTCCCAGAATAAACACAAAATCTCACACAGGTGGTTTTTGGCCACGTTTGGCGCTTGTTTTATGATCTTGTAACTTTAAATTGAAATTGACGCTTTCAGGAAGAGGTCGTCAACAAAAGGTCGTTGATTCAGTTCCAGCTGGTGACACAAACCCCCTTTAGGTGGCGTCAGGAAAAGCATCGGACGGAAAACTCTCCCAAATTTAAACACGTGGAGCGAACGGCTCAAAAAAGCTTCTACATTTAAAACTGTCTGATAGAAGTAACATTCAGCTCACAGCAGATCAAATTTTAAGACGTCTCCAAACTGTATTTAAGACATTAGCACTAATAACTCATACTTAATGGATACATTATTTAAAAAAGTGTAAACAAGTAGGTGTAGCGCATAGCTCACCTCCTGGCAGATGGAGTTGATGTCAGCTCCAGAGATCTTGTCTGGTCGGGCCACATCTGTGTGTCAGTGAAGGCCGAATCAACAAAAACAGCATTCAGTGAATCAGCAGCAGTGATGAGGCGTCTATGGAGGAGGTGCGATGTAAACAGTACGCAGGGAGCACATTTTCATCTCTAACACTTTACAATGCAAAACAAGCCGTTGGTGTGTTTTATGCCAAACGCGAGTGTCGAAGCCAGTTCGGCCCTGAATCCAACTGAATAATGTGGAGGACAGACATGCAAAAGCAAACGCAGATGGAAAGACTCGCAGACTGAACACAATAAAACCTCCAGCCAAAGAAGTCAACAGCCCAGAGTCGAAAACGAAACCCAACAATGTAGAAACTCACAGCGAACCGTAACTGAGACAGTTACTACGTGCTGTGGTGAACGCTGCAGAGAAGCTTAAGGGCCAAAAGGATACAGTCCTCCAGGTCGACCTCCTCTGACAGGTTCATTTTACTGGTGATGGTGGAGAAAATGAGACGCTTCTGCCTGCGGTCGGGCAACGGGAACTCGATCTTCCTGTCCAGACGACCCGGACGGAGCAGAGCCGGGTCCAGAGTGTCGGCTCTGTTGGTGGCCATGATCACCTGAAGAAGGGGAAGGGGGGGTTGACATGTTATTAAAGCACATGACTGTAAACATATCGTGACATGTGATGTGTTCACTTAATAAAGGCACAGACATGATTATTCTTTAACTTGGACCGTCTCTCCACAGGGTTTCTTTGAACTCTTAAGCTCTTCAAATGAAAAACAGAAAAAATAGAAAACCAACAGGTGGAGGTGATGGAGGACAGCAGGGAGTGACATCACTCTGCTGTAAACGCCGTCGAGCTGCAGTGAGCCTGCGTCGTGTTGTCAGAAATCTTTGCTTTTTCATGGCATTTGCGACTATTTATAAAAAGATAACGCACAATGAGCTTTATTTATTACTAATCTCCTATTTATTTACAATGGTTATTATATGAAGTACCAGTTTGGATTGATTTTGGAATACTTGGATCTCTTTAAATCCTCCACGATCTGCCATTACGGACCTTTAGGTCTAATTTACCGCTCCGACAGCTGCTGAACGTCTTGACAAAGTAATTTTGAATTTTGGAAGAAAACAGTCTTTGTGTATTATTCTCTGCTGGGATGATGAAGAATTCGAGTGGATACTGTGGTAGAATAAACTAAGGTCAATGAACTAGAGGTTACTTAACTTTAGAGATGTGTGTTGTTTTTACTGGACGGGACAGGAGGATGATTTACTCCAGGCTGTACGTCGCGTAAAGTTCAGAGACTTTGGACAAGAACATCTGTGATATGTTAGGAATTCAGTCTCAGAATATTTATTCTGGGAAAACATCCAGAGTTAGAAGAAGATAAACATACTGAGAATGTGGTCCAAACCAGAGTCACGACAGGCAGATTGAGCCTCATTAGAGGCCTTAAACTCACTTTGGAAATATGGCGAAGAAATGATTTGGAAGAGTGGATAATCATTTCTTTGGAGGACTACTCTCGACTTGAGCTGCGTCCAAACTGGAAGCAACGTGGCGACTGAAGACCACGTGATCTCAGTGAGATTTCCCCACATCGAGCGAATATAAAAAACAGAAAATAACCCGAGAAACTTTTCTCAGCTTTCAGGCGATCGCCTCAAGTGACTGCCAGTGAGAGCACAGGCAAAGGCCGATTGACAGTAAATATATTAGTGGGTTACCTAGGCAACCAGAGTCTGGAATTGTCTGCCTGCAATTGAACAGCAATCACCTTCAAAGCAAGCTTCAGACCACAAAGAGTAGACAGGATTTACCTACACTACATGAATCTGTTACATATTATGAAATACGCTCACACATGAGCATAAATAAGCACAAATAAAAACGTTAATGATAAAAATGAGAATAAATACAATACAGTGTTCCTGATTATTTCTGAGCGTGTGCATTTGTAACATTGTAACCATCAAGTTCCTGCAAGCTTTGGATTTACGGACCTTAAAAGGTTCTGGCACTTTTCTCACTGTAAGAACTATTTTGGCAGAGAAAAACAAATCTGCCCCAAAAAGCTTTCTGGGTTACAGCATTCATCAGAACAGGAAGGAGTTCTTTATACAAGTCTTAGCTGCACTCCATGTGTAAACAGCTCAAGGGCAAAATGTCCATTTAAGGTCCTGATGAATGACGCCGTGAGCCTCGGGGACGCTCTCTAAGCTGGATTACAGCAGACGCAGTGATAACGATGCAGTGAGATGCAGCTCGAGTCAGCACGCAGAGAGGTGGTGCAGCCACAGGGGGAAACAGTTAAGAGGCTCGGCTCACCTTGACGTTGACATTCTGGTCGAATCCGTCCATCTGATTGAGCAGCTCGAGTAAGATTCGCTGCACTTCCCTGTCAGCTGCAGAGCAAACAAAGAGGTTAGACGGTCGAGTTCGTCACGCAGACAGTCGCGTGCAGGACAAAGGCTAAAAAAAAACGTGTAAAAGTCGGGCTGTTTCGTACCTCCGGTCTGTGCATCGAAACGCTTCGTTGCGATGGCGTCGATCTCGTCGATGAAGATGATGGCGGGGGCGTTTTCTTTCGCCAGCCGGAACACGTCCCTCACCATACGAGGACCTTCCCCCAAATACTTCTGAACGAACTCGGAGCCGACCACGCGGATGAACGCCGCTGCGGGCAGAGAGACAATCGGTGAAACACAACTTCTTATAAAAATCACATTAAAGCCTTTTAAAGTTAAATGTATTACAGGTGTACATCACGTCCTGCTGCACTTACCTGTAGTGTGGTGAGCCACGGCTTTGGCCAGCATGGTCTTACCGCAGCCTGGAGGTCCGTACATAAGGACGCCCCTGGGTGGGTCGATGCCAATCTGAGGAAAGAGTCAGAAGGCTGAACATGACCGAGTGGTTCGTGATAAAGAAATAAGTCACGTAACATCCTTTGTTTACATTTGTTGCACAGTCATTGTTGACAAACATCTCCATGCATTTCTGCCACCTTCTGGCCGTAGCTGTGTACTACAGTCTACATATATCCCCCAATGAGTCTTTTTTAAACTTTCATGGAGCTAAAATGTAAAAGTTAACATGTTTTATTCAACAGCGACTGAGATCATAAACCTATCAGGAAGGTTTTTACTGAGCTTCTCTCATACACATCTATACAATAATGGTCCTGCAGGTCATTATGAAGAATTAAGGTTAAGGTTTACACTGGCTTCGCTTTCCAAACGCTGACACAACGTCCATATTTTATATGCAGTCTGTGGCCAGAAGTCATGTGACTAGTTTGGAGCACGTCCAGGAAGCATAGACGACCACTGCGCTCAGTGTAAATCTCATTTTACATTTTTAAAACTTTCTTTTTTAACCTTTGTGTTGTACTGCTAAGACCAGGTGTAGTTAACACTCAGCTTTAGTTACTGTTTGTGCGTCTGGCGTTTAGCAGTGTGGACCATGACGAGTGTGAAAATGTCACTTGAATATCTGACCTGTTTATAGAGCTCAAAGTGTGTGAGAGGCAGCTCCACAGCTTCTCTCACTTCCTGCTTCTGAATGTCCATACCACCAATGTCGGCATACATCACGTCAGGCTTTTGGTCTGGAAGCAGAAACACGCACAAGTTAAACCAGCTCTGATGGTTAAAGTGAACGCGGCAGCTTCAGATAATTTTAATGAGACGCGAGCGCAGAAACAAAGAAAGCTCCGGCCCACTGTGATGAGTTTCCACGACAGGGCTTGAACTGGGGCTGCTCGATTATGGCAAAAATGATAATCACGATTATTTTCACTGAAATTGAGATCTCGATTATTTGACGATATTTATTTAACAATAACAATGTGTTGAATAATGACTTTAAAGATTGTCAAAAATAATATAAAATAGTGCAAATACTGATAACAGTGCAAATGTTTGCAATATAAGAAATAAATGAAAAATGTAAACATCTATGTTTAGTGAACTTTGCAGTGTTGCTCTGTGGTGCAGCTACGACACTGTAGCAAAGTTTACACACTGTGTCTACTTGATCCACGTCTGACTCATGAACCCATAATGTTTCCACACCACTGAAGTTTTTTTTTACCTCTTTTCAACCAACAGCAGTCACTCTCCTCTCCAAATAACTTCTGCTGAGCTTTCCGAGCTTCCCTCGGGTCCTCTTAATTGTTGTGACGCGTGTTCGAAGCGCAGAGAGGTGCGCTCGATTTGCCACACGGAGCAGTGCGAGAGTTTAGCACGAGGGAGGTGCTAATAATCGGCTCAGTCATTTTTAATGATGTTGAAAGCCCAGATCGTAACTTAGATGAAAATTCGATTAATTGAGCAGCCCTAGCTTGAACATGTCAGAGCCTGAAGTCTTCGTACCTGACGTCAGCATCATGATGCTGCTGTCGGCCTCCGGGGGGAGCACGTCCACCAGAGCGTTGCTGTGCTTGTGTAAGGCCACCGAGGCGTTGGGCTTCAGCAGCTCTCTGTCGATGGTGCTCAGGATCCGCACATAGTAGTTGGACCCTAAAAGGTTGACAACGAGGAATGAGGAGGAGGAACAGGGCTCATTACACATTTAAGGCGTACACGGAACATCTCATCCAGGTTTTCCCAACAGACTCTGAAAGCTGGAACATGATAAAGCCTGTATGCATCATCTGCAGCTTCATTCATTTATAATCTACGGGTTTAATTATTTATCACAGAGTCAGGTTAAAGGGCTTACTGAAAGATAGCAAAAAAATTATTACTGATTTCCAAGTGATGTAATATTCCATTCATGCTAATAGAGAACCCTTTCTTTTGGTTTAGTAGATCTATTAAAGTTTGCCTTTTTGCCCCCACAGTACCTGTAGTGGAACCAACAATAGCTGTGTTCTGGTCAACAGCTTCCAGGAACTGGCCAATGACGAGAGGGATGCTCTGTATCCTCTTCACCTCCTCCTGAGCGTGCAGGAACTCCTTCTTCAGATTCTTCTGCTCATCTTTGATGTACTCCTCCTGCACCTCCAGGAACTCGAGCTCCTGCTGCAGCTTCTGCAAAGACACAGCAAAAGCAGCGTGAGAGCCTGCTGGAGATGAAGGTGGAGCTGCAGGTCACATCTGCAGCTTCTATGCCAAAGGCTGCTCGATGAAAACAGCCACAATAAGTTCACCTGGATTATTTAACATGATGATTAGAAACAAAAATTTGAATTCAAACTAAGCAAAATGTGAGAGTGCTGAAAGACACAGTTAAGCCCTGAGCAGAGGCCGTTTTGACTGTAAACTTTGTCTTGCAGGGAGTAGCACAGGCTGTTTATCCTAACCACTAGTGATGTGACGTTCTGTATCGAGGCTTCGAAGCTTGTGTCGAGTAATTGAGGGAACGTTTCCGCGAAGCGCGTATCGAGGCTTGCCTCATTTATGGGAGGAGCTGAAAATGATGACGTCCGAAGCCTCGCTGCCCGGCTGTACCACGTGACTGGTTCATGAAGTGGTTCGAACTTTGCCGCGAGATATGACAGCGATATAAACCCCTCAGACTTCATTCAAAATGTAGGTGTTTGATGAAGAGTTGCGGTTAGTGAGAGTTTGGAGACAGTTTGGAGAGAGTTTGGAGACAGTTTGGAGGTTTATGAGAGTGAGGAGAGAAAGTCAGGAGAGAATGGAGCCGGCTAAGAAGAGGAGGATGTCCTCCCCTGTGTGGGAACATTTTGATTTTATTCCTCCCAACAAGGTATGTAAATTTCTACAGAAGATGTATTTTCATAATACTGATGGTGCAATACAATTTATGTTAAGCTGTCTGTACTTTTGTACAAGGTGAAGTGTTTGCTATGTGCCAGGGAGCTGGGATATAACAACAACACCTCATCCATGCTTAGGCACTACAGAGCTTTGCATGAGAATAGGGGGAACACCGATTGTGAAGCAAGACCAGGTGAACCATCAAATGCCATGATAATATAGCATGCAGTAATGTTACTAAATGATATAACAATATTATACAATGCAATAAGTGACGTATGTGATATTTATATTTGTGCTTTGTTTTTGTTGTCTTTCCTCAGGAGAACAATCTCAAATAGATGAAGACCTGGTTAGCATGGTGATTGAGGACTCCCAGCCATTTAGCATTGTGGAGGACAAAGGATTTAAAAGATTTGTTAAATCATTAAATCCTAGCTATGTTCTCCCCACTCCCCAGAGGTCATAAAAGCAGTGAAAATTTAGTTTTTACAGAATAAAATGTGGGCAGGACTGAGGCTCAAAGCCTCAGTGTGTAGCTGTCCATACCTCAACATTACAAAAGCACAACCACTGTCCACACCCCAACCACACCTCACCTCACAGTAAATGATCATTTCCATTTTAAGCATTTCCAAATGATCATTTTCCATACTGCCAGTATAAATATACACAGTATACTGCCATCACTACAATATACATGTTTTACACACTCCTTTTGTTGTTGACATTTACAGGCTGTGTGCAAAAGGCCACACTCTTCAAATCCATGCCAACTAATATTTTTACGTCCAGTAGGTGTCCTACTAGAGCAAATGAAGCTTCAAGAAGCTTTGCACTGGGGTGAACCAATTAGATGAAAAGCTTCAGTGCTTCATGAAGCTTCATCTGCCCATCACTACTAACCACACACACTGAGTGGAATTCTGAGTAAAAAATTCCTTACTTTATTCTATAAACATTTTGTTGACAGCTCTGAAACAAACCTTTTTTCCCCACCTGAGAAACACTGAATGTTCCAAAGACAAAAGCAACTGTTATTAAACATGTTCACCCTGAACATCCTCTCAACACTTCAACTATTGGCACTGTTACTGAGGCCACGTCCACACATTGTACATGCTCGGCACTTTTCCTCGACATTTCAAAGAGCAGGAAAGTGATGGTGAAGGTTTCTGGGGTTTTTCTTTCTTTCAGCATCTCATAGTAATACTACTTGCTCATGTATACATATGTCACTGAAATGAAAATAAACACAGATGTGCCACTCACACCAGAGTGTGCGTGTAACAAGCTGAAATGACACCAGAGCGCAACACGTGGCAACAGCCGTGACACCATTTCTGGCATGTTTGTGAGGGCGACAACAGCAAGATAGTGTGGACACAGAAAGCTGCAGACTAGGGCGATATGCCCTAAAGTCCATATCACGGTATAATTTGAAGCATGTGCGGGAACGATATATATATCGCAATATATTCTTTTCTTCTGTATAACGTATTTCACACACTATAAGGACTTAAAACCCTTTAATTTTCTCAAAAATCGACAGTTTGCCTTATGTATGAATTCTGGTTGTGCTTACTGACCTCGAACCGATTTTATGTGCTACATGGCGCGCAGAAATCTGTCCAAAAATTATAGACTTTGGTAGCTATGAAGCCGCACTGCTTGATGGATTGTCGCAGCATTACAGCTACCATCGTCAGGAGCCTTGCGGAGTAATCTGGGTCCTAAACTCCATCAGCTTCAGCATCACTGAGAGTTAAAAACTGTCTAAATTATTTCATCTGTAATAAAATGATCAGCGTTGCTGCTTTACCACGTGTAACAATTACGTTTAACATCCATGAAAACAGAATTTATTAAATTCAACGGAGTTAGAAGTTAGCAGGAAGTTAGCTCGCTAGTTTCCACCTAAACATGAGCATGTTCTGACTGAGAGATTTCTGAGAAAATTCAAACATACAGCTCTGTTATCACTTCCAACATAAATGAAACGTTTGTAGGGTTACTGAAGTTTGACTAGCGGGTATATAATGTGCTATGCGGTAGCTAGTGACACAGCTATGTTAGCATAACATAAACACAGTGAAGCTTGAGGATGAACGCCAACTTTTTTCCACTTGATAAAAGTTAACGTGAGGGATTCTGGTGGTCAGGGACAAATGCAATCGCATGGCAGGATACTGTAAACGGACCAAACTTCAGTCAGAAGAACAACTGAGATTATTCATCCACAATACGAGGTTAGTTATTAATATACTGCAACTACATGGGAATAGAGCAGCTGGAGAGAATTCAACATTAATGAATCAATGTTACGGAAGTGGAGGGAGCGCAGTTTTTGGCTTTCCCCATATTCCAAAAGTGCTTCATCTCTTTGCTATTTGCCATAATTTGCAGATGACGTTGTTTCCAGCTGCTGCAATGCTTTCGACCAAGACAGGCGCAGCTTGATGACACCATCAACATTTTGTTTGAAGCCAAAAGGGTACATGCATCCACATTTCTGTCAAGTGGACCCAACAAAGTATAATCTTGGATCTATAATGCACCGCCTACATATGTTTTCCAGGCGGTGAACTTCAAATAAGTACGTGTCTCTCACTTGGTCTGTTTTGAAGTCGCCATTAATTTGCTGTTTGCTACTGAAGCAGATCAACTGAGTCAGCTGCACTTCTTCTCCTGTGTCTTCCACCACATCCCAGCAGAAACCTGCTGATGCCCATGTGAGAAGTGCTTTGAAATCAGAAAAAGCCACTAATTTGGACCCAACTGCCTTCTACATGAACCTGTGTCCCCTATCTCTCACTTTCCCTTCCTAGCTCAGGAAGTAGAGCAGGTCACCTAATTGGGAGGTTGGTGGTTCTAATTCCCTAATTGGGCAAGATAATGAACCCCAAGTTGTGAATGTGTGCATTAAAAGCACTCAGGTGTGTGAATGACGCAAGTTGTACAAACATATATAAGAACCAGTGCATTTACCATCTACTTAACATTCAATGCAAAATCCTATAGAACCAACAGTGTCCTTCCACGATAGGATTTTTCAGGACTCCTGTAGTCTTTTTACCAAAGTGGACTCATTTAAGTGTGTGTAAATCTGTGAAACTTAAACAGCAGATAATAAGACCTTGTATCTGGTGTACAGGTCCTCCAGATCTTCTGGTTCTGGTGCCAGGAAGGAGAGTCCCGTCTGAGGTCTGGAGCTCAGTACCGCCGGCATGTCTTCCTGCGAAGGCGACAATAAAAACACAAACATGTGGAGTTATAAACAGCCCTCAGCATTCAGGGACAAATCCAAAATCACAGAGACCCGCACAGCAGCTACTTTACACAATCATCACAATCATTAGCTACTTTCACAGCTAGCTACCAATAACTGACTACTTTGCGGTGCTTAAAACACCGAGTTCCGCAATTAAACCATCATCTGACTAATTAATACACACATTTACTGACTACGGGTTTACAGACTCCTCACATACTTAGAAACAAATCATTTTCCTTGAGATCTGCGAACGTGATGCTAACATTAGCTGCTAACTGGATGACATAGCAGCGGCGCTGAGAATGAATCGGCAGGTTTGCTTTTCACCATTTTAACGACCAGCAAAACAAACTGCGACACACACACGCTGACAGACACACTCTAACACGCGAGTTTACGAAAGCCCATCACACAGAATTCACTGTAAGAAAAGGAAAACCGGGGAAACCGATTCTTACCGGACTCTTCTCAACAGACACCAAATCCTCCATCTTCGAGTTTCTTCTTCCTCTACGGCTTCCGTAGTGCTTACCGGCGGTTGGATAATCACTGTAGAGGTGCGTTAGCGCCACCTGCTGAAGTGGAGTGTAAGCGTTACAAACACCAACCAAGAAAAAGGTAAAAAAAAAAGAAAAAAAAATGCTGCCTGTAAATCAAAACTCGAAGTTTCGAGACACATATTTCAATATTTCCACGTACTGACTCAAATCTTTGAGTAATTCGAAATTTGCCACTGATACTAACTCAAAGTTTCAACGTTTGACTTAATAATTTGAAATTTGGAGTTAGTAAATATGAGATACCTATTCCAAAAACCTTGTGATAACTTTTTTTAAAAAAAACAACAAATTTTCTGTGACAGAAACAAATACAAAACAAACAAACATATAGCAAATTCCTTCTATCAGGCCTGTTTTTCCATATCTCACCACACACTGTCACAAGGTGTCAGTAAGCTTCATTCTTTTTTTTCTTGTTTTTACATTTTTAGACATTTTTTATACAACGTAAACTGGCATCAATAACGTTGCATTATGAGGTCCAATGTACTTATTTATTGAATAAAACATGAATTAATGTGTCACAGTTCGATATTTTTTCGATACAAAAAATGTTCATGCCTTTTTAATTTGTCATTTATTAAAATTATAAATATATATTTTAACTCAAAAGTACGGTTTTTAAATGTAATGTTGCTGAAACAACAAAATAAAATAAATAAATAAATCTATCTGATGGAGAAATCACTCATCTTTGGAAAAGAGAGTTTATTACAGAGAAATGGCTCTTTCCAAAATAAAAGCTATACTATACGCTTCTTCTGGGCTATATTCTCAGCAGCATATTAAACATATCAGGTCCCCATAAGGAGAATCATGTGCTAACGGCTGTCTAAATGACTCGGCTAAAGTTTGTAGCATGCGTGCTTGTTGTTTTTGTCTGCTTCCACTTGTCTTTGCACTAGGACGATGTTGGTGTAAATGTGCAGTCATAATTATTGTGTTCCCACTAGTGCTGTCAGCGTTAATCTCGTTAAATGACAATAACACCATAACGCAGCAAACCTTCGTTAACGAGTTACCGCGGATTGCCCCGTGCCTGGGGCTGGACGGCGTCAACAAGTTAACGAGCTAACTGCGCTAACGCACTAGTTCCCACCAATCGAGCATTGCGTGGCACATCCAACATACTGTTTTACTTTTGTCCATGACGCGCTTACCTTCAGGGTCATACGTCACATGAAAACCAAAATAGTTCCAAACGCCATATCTGAATGAGGGGGGGGAGGTTCAATTTCGAGCTTAGCTTCTGTCTTGCTACGCTCAGTGGATCTGCACTCGACAGTGCAGCCTAGGCGGAGTAGTCGAACGCAGATTCACTGAGCGCTCAACACAGACAGCATCGTCAGAAGAAAAGTTGATAAAATAAATAAAAGTTTTTGTATTGTTCGATACATATGCGTACCGAACCGAAAGCACTGTATCGAACGGTTCAATATCGATACGAGTATTGTTGCACCCCTAATATATATATATATATATATATACACACATCGCCAGGTATTGTAAATTCTTGATTGTGGCTCTTTTACTTATTAGGTTACCATTACTTTTTCACACAGGGCCAGGTAGGTTTGGATAACCTCTATTCCCATAATAAGTGGTTTATCATTCTAAAACTGCAGTTTTTAAAGTCAGGTGATCTTTATCTAATAATAAAAAAATAAAAGCAACTTGCTAACTAAGCTAGCTAGTGTTAGCCAATATCAATGAAATCCACCCTCCCGTCCAGGTCATAATGTTAGCAGCCACAATTATAAAGCTGCAGCTTTAAAACTGGGCTTCACAAACCAACAGCTGATCTAAAGTTGGCTCTGTCCATCTTTTATATACAGTCTATGAGGAGGTTTGCTCTGAGATCTGTAAGAACCAGTGAGAAACAGGCCAGTTTGAACTGGAGAAGCAGTATGGAAACACAGCTAACACATTTTTAACATTTTCTTAAGCCTGAGTACAAAGTTGGTGTTTTTTTACATGTCTTAACCACAGGTAGGTGTGCTGAGGCAGCCCGACACTGTCAGTGGCTAAAAATGTTGTTCAAGAGCGAGTGGTCTTCACACCTCTGCAAATGCACAGAGCTAGTTATGCATGTATAGTTTCCATCGAGGGTTCAACTTGTTGGCTAAATGTATGTATGTGGGAGAGACATGGAAAAGTACAGCTGTGACTCAGCGGTGCCTGTGAGAGGACTGAGATAGGTGAACCCCACGTGCCAGACCGAGGCGAAACTCATTAGCTTTCATGTGCCAGAATTATTCGTTTTTGTAATCACCATTCTGACTTTTTGATTTAATTCAGCTTCAGATAGTTTCCAGAGTGCGTTTGTTCATTTTGTTCTTTTTAAATGTTTAGTTTGTATGTGTTTCAGTGTTTCAGTGTTAGTTTTAGTCTTGGGTATTGAGGCAGATTGAGGTATCCTCATCAGAAACTTATCAGAAAGTGAGTCTGAAACACCTACAGCTCTTACACCGAGACAATAATATGACTGAATTTTTTTAGTCTTTTAGTAAAAATGCCTTGCAATGACTCTTGGGGTGTTTTTTTTACACCTGCCCTGTTCATTCTGTTTAAATCGAGCTCTGATGTGAACACTGTCATTGTAATCGGGTGAGATGTTTTAGTGATGATGCTCTCGATCAAACTCCAAACAAACTCCAGAGCCGTTCATTTGTAGTAAGAGCATGATTTGACCAAACTACCAGCTGTTTGAGCTCAGTGCCTTCCTGTTGCCAGGTACGCTTTGGAGGAAGCTGTTTGGGTTCGGTGCTTTTAAAGTTCAACAATTCACTTCAGTTCTATTTATATAGCACCAAATCCCAACAACAGTTGCCTCAAGGTACTTTATATTGTAAAGATCCCACAATACTAAAAACAAAGAAATCCCCAGCAATCATGTGACCCTTTATGAGCAAGCGTTTGTTGACAGTGGGAAGGAAAAACTCCCTTTTAACAGGAAGAAACATCCAGCAGAACCAGTTTCAGGAAGGGGGGGGGGGCTTATCTGCTGCAACCAGTTGGAGTGAGGGGAGGAAGACAGAGCCAGAGATGAATAATACGTAATGGTCGACACCATTAAGTGTTAGACATAAGTATTAAGTATTTAGACATACTGTAAATTAAAGTGTGTGTGTATGTCTGTGCAGGTGTGTGTGTGTGTGTAACTGGGTGAACAAGACTTGCAGCAGAAAGCATTCAACACATCAGTAGATGTGATTGTGTGGAATGTGCAAAAACAGCAAAAAACAAACCAAACAAAGACAGAACAAAATGATACAGACACAACACTGCAATAGAAATGTGCAAAATCAACTTGGTGTATGAATGTGTGTGTGTGTCAGTCCAGTCACTGAGTGTCTGACAGTGAAGGCCTGAATGCTCCGGTACCTTTTGCTAGAAGGCAGCAGGATGGAGAGTGTGTGTGAGGGGTGTGTGGGGTCCTCCACACACCCCGGCACGTATCATCCAAGATCAGCATGTTTCTCCAAGTCCAACAACCTTCTGGGCTGCCTGAAATGTGTAGCTGGATGTTCTGGATGTTCAGCGTTGAGAGTGAAGAGCCGATCACACATCACTCCAGCTGTTCCAGGGAGTTTTTGCTCCTCCATCGTAGCTCTGATACAGAAGGACTGCTTCATGACAGAAACAATGAAACGTCTGTAAATTGTTGAACAGTGTGGGAACATTTCTGAGAATATCTCTGAGAATCTGAAACAACAATGCAACAAAAGAAAATTAATAGAGAAGTAGAAAAAACAGTCTCTCTTTGTGTGTGCACTGCTAAGTACAAACATGCCGGGGACTTTTTTGTGCAAATCGTTGATTAGAAATGTGCCAGAAACAGGAAACACAGAAAAACCATCAGCTTACAGTAAAAAATAACTCGCCTGGCTGTGACAACTGATACAAGACGCAGCCTTGTGTACATCCTCTAATGGGAATGTCCACCTCCTCCCTCTGTTTCATCACAGTACCAGTAAACACGAGGACCAAAAACACGAGTCGTGCAGGTGGGAGGAGTCACAGCTCTGAGACACCGGGCCTGTAGCAGGTACACTTTCCAACATTTTACTCTTTAAAACTGAAACTACAAACATAGTGGAGTCAGTCCCAAAGTGTGCAGCCAACAGGTGCAGACTGTCAGTGGATCTGGTCCTGTGCATCAGACTGAACCTTTACTCCAACATGGTGGAGACATTGTAACAACACTCAGAGGAAAAGTGAAGTTTGAAGTTGTAAAATTTTCATGACACCAAATAAACGTGTAAAAGGCTGAAAAAGGCTGATCGTGAAACTCACTGGACCCTGATGAGAGATGATTTCATCAACATGTTGGGCAGCAACCTCCTGCTGCAAACTTTGTTTTGTACCCCACACAGATTCGTTATGCTGGGAGGAAGTGATACCCCCCCCCCCCACACACACACACACACACACCCCACCCTGGAGTATTTAATCTGCGCGCTCTCGCAGTGGGAAATCTTTATCCTGTGGTTTCAGTCAGGAAACATGTCAAGCGTTGTTTCGTGTGAGCGCCATCGTAGCTTGAATTTGTCAAAATGGGGGAGGACATCATGGATTATTCTCTGCTTTGTGCTCTCAGGTACATGTTTGTTTTATTTTGTTAAATTTTGTGTTATTTTTGTGATGAGTATCCTGAACCGTCGCTTGAAATATTCATGAACGTATTTCTGATTTGGTTTCTGGCAACCTGACATTTCAGTTGCTTCTGTGTTGTCATAAATTTAAGAAGCTGCGAGCATTTCAGTGTTAAACCTCAAAGATACTGGCAGAAATGTGACCCTTCACAATAAAAGTCTGTCCTGAATGGAGACATCTTAGCTCGTCATGAATAAAGAGAATAATTTGGATCATGGACTCTAACATCTAGAGTCTGGCATGTTTTTTATGATCTTTCCCTCTGCAGTGAGGGGCAGAACTAATTTTCAGCCAAACTGAAAGTTGACCCATTTTTTTATAACTTTATTTATTATTCACATAAAAAGCTTGTAGTGAATGAATCTATGTGACTTCTTAGCTTGCTCTTTTTTAGATTTAGAGCTCATTCTCTGAATCTTTCTCTGCATTTGTTTCAGAACACTTTAAAAATATATATATTTTTAAGGAGCTGCAAAGATTTTACCTTAGTTGACCCATTTCCTCTCTGAAGATGTCGATGACTAGCTACAAGGTAACACAAAGTACTGAGGTTACCTCTTCCTGTGGTTTAAACAGACAGATGTAGATGCAGGTGCCAACCAGCTGAAACATGTAATCGTTTCTCGGGAACTGATAAAGTAAACCTTAACAACAACAATTCACAAATTAAAATGCAATCATGCTGGAATCGTTTCGTTTTGTTGGTACAGACATGATGCTTATCATCAATGAGTGGCTGAAGCCTGCATGACCACAGTCTCAAAACCTTAACAAATGTGTGGACAGTTCTAAACTGTTACATGTTCAATGTTAAAGGTAACTGTAACATAAATGCTGTGTCAGATACTGAATTGCCTCCTAAAACAATCAGAATCCCAGCTGTTAGCAAACATGCAGGGATACACTCATTCATTCTGTCTAAGCTAACAGCTAATGTTAAAAGACAAACTCAAAAGTTGTCATTTTAAGCCACATAAACACGTCAGCTTTTATCTATTATATTTACCTGTATGTAAAAAGGAAGTGCTGCTGGGATCAAATCTCTTTCACCAGCAAAGGTAGCAGCAAGCTTAAAGACAAGATACTAGAGACTGATAAATTCAACGATAGATATAAGCTCCAGATCTGATCCTTCTGCAAAGTACATTACATTAAAAAATATGAACTTCAATTCAAATTTATTTACACAGCGCCAAATCACAACAACAGTCGCCTCAATGTGCTTTATATTGTACAGTAGAGCCTACAATAATAGATACAGAGAAAAACCCAACAATCATATGACCCCCTATGAGCAGCACTTTGGCGACAGTGGGAAGGAAAAACTCCCTTTTAACAGGAAGAAACCTCTGGCAGAGCCAGGCTCATGGAGGGGCGGGGCCATCTGCTGCCAGTGTGCTGACCCAGCAGCAGGCCCGAACATAACGATTTCCAAACAGCCAGAAATGTTAAAAAGCAACTGTTTGGGGGAGTGTAGCTGAGACACAGTTTCACAGGTACACATGTACCACACTGTTTCCTGTGAGCAGTCTGTGATGATAATCCACCCAATTCATGAAAAATGAAGAGACTTTTAATTAAAGACAGAAAGGCATGAACACTGAATGATGAGATAAACCACCATAACATATCACAGGGTTAAAAGAAACAAGTTCAAGAAAAGCTTGTCATCCATCCATATTCTCAAGTTCTTGTATACTTGTACACCCTTTGGTATCAGATGTGAAACTGCTAAGTCAGCACAGTGCTGTAGATGAGCTTTCGAGTACACCATAAATGTTTACGTTTGTGAGTGATATTCAGTCTGAAGCTCTGCCTGCAGCACAGAGGTGAAGCGTGCATAAATATCAGTATCATCAGCATAGAGGTGTGTTTCTGCTTCGGTGTGTTTTTCGGGAAAACACATCATTCAGCAATTCAGTGAACTTCCTGACTGACTGCCAGCAGTTTAAATTCTAATAATTCAGAGCTACAAATCTGTTAAAAGACTCATTGAAAGACCGAGCACTGGTCTCTCATAGAGAGCAAAGTCATGAATGCATATCAATGCAATATCAAAGCACAACCAGTAGGACGCTGAGAACCACAAGAAACATGCATCATTATCTTTGTTTAGATTGTGAGGCAAATGCAGCCCAGCCCTAACACAAGAGTGTTGGTGCATATTAAGAGGTTAACCACTCCTATAACTGTAAGAGGATGAAAGCTAATGTTTCTAACTGAAATATTTAGCAAGAAGAGTTGTTGTTCCAAACTGCTTTTGATGCAGGTCCCAGACTTAAACTTCAGTTATGCACAAAGACATAAAGGAGAGTGCTGTACCAGCATCACGGTCTCTTCAGTTAGAATATGAAAAGTAACTTGTTGTTTATGTTTATGCTGATTGGTTGTTTTTGTCACTTTCAACAGTTTTTGCGCTTGAATTTGGCTGTTGGGAAATGTTGGTGTATACTGTACATATTTTTGGGGGAAGTGAAAATAGAAGCGAACGATGCAGATCAACTAAAAATAACGTCTTCCCAAAGTTCTTCTTTCAGGGATTTTTAAAGAAAATTCCTCTGTGTCACTTCTTGTTTAAGTTCTTGAAGTGTGACCAGCAGGCGACCCTCACGACTGCTCTGGTTTCTACTTTACCTTCATTCATCTGCAGGAAAACTTTTATGCACTGTCACCTCTTCTTCTCACCATCAATACAGACTAAATGTTTATATCAGTAAATAATTTTAAAGATAAAACAGCCTCCTCTGTTCTCATTACATACATGATGTCATTTGAGTCTGCCTGTCGTGTGTTTGTACTACTGTATTTAATCATTTGCAGGTATCAGCGTTGTCTTTTGTCCTGTATCTCTGCTCTCACTCAACCAGTTGCAGCCGGAGGTTTCTTCCTGTTAAAAGGGAGTTTTTCCTTCCTGCTGTCACCAAGTGCTTGTTTATAGGGGTTGTTGCTGATATTTTGTTCTAATTACATACAATATAAAACACGTCGAGGTAACTGTTGTTGTGATTTGGAGTTAATGGATGAAGAAGGTTGCTGTTGTTAAAGGATGTGTTTTAATCCAAACCATAATGTTTCCTGCGACCTGGATTTGCTTCTAGGATTTTCCGTGTTTCTGTTTTGGATTCCTGTTTTTAATTTCGCTATTTTTCTGCTCTCCTTCATGTCTTGCTTCAGTCATCTCTTATCTTTGACGCGTTAGTATTCCTGTCGATCTAACTTCTCCTTATTTTCTGTTTTACTTTGAAATTTGTTCATATTTTCATGCCTTGCATTCGTTTTCCTTGTGTTTTGAATTTTCTTGATTAGTTTCACCTGCCTTTCTCTCCTGTGTCTAACGCCTCCAATCTTTCCTGCATGGTCAACACATCTTCTATGCTCCTCAGTTGTGTCCTCATGCCTGCTTGGATTTGATCTTTTGGACTTTGCTAGTGTTTTGTCTTCTGCATCAGCCTCAATCAAAGGGCAGCTACTTCTCCTTGTGCATTTGGGTCCCTGAAACAACAGTGGCCCTCAAGTGGCTCACTAAACAGAAACTTAAAATGTGGAAAAACCCAGTACTGTAAGTTTTGTCCCTGACTCCGTTTAAAGCTGACCCTTCCTTATTATAACCTTTGCATCCAGTAACTGCAGAGAAACAGTTTTAAAACATTCCCTCATGAGTCACATACTTTCTGTAAAGCCTGTGAATTTCAGCCGCACTAGTTTTTCAGACACGGAGGTATGAAACTTGAGGAGAAGGCTGTACTCCAGCTGTCCCATGACCACAAGACAGAAGTGGTTCTTCGTATGAAGCTACACATTGGTTGGTAAAATAGCCCATGACCACAGCCGCAAATAATAAAACAGTGTGGTCTTTGGTTTGTGTGTCTGTGCTGCTGTCAGTGTATCCACAACCAATCACAGGTTTAAAGAGGAAGAGGGCATTTCTGTGTCACACTGCTCTTGGACATCACAACTTCCTGTTTTCTAAAGCATGCTGTAAACACTGTTTTTAACGGTGCTGTATCAATAAAGTTGTTTTTGACAGTTCATGTTTACTGGCTGTCTTTCAGGTGCTTTCTCTTTGGTCACTGTTCACCAGCCTGCTGTGCTCTCTGCAGCTCTGGGTCAGGATGTCATCATGCCCTGTGAGCTCCGGCTGCAAGATGAGAAGCTCCTGTCCCAGCCCATCCTCTACTGGTGGAAGTTAAATGACATGGCTGCTGATTTCATACGGTTGATCCCCTCACAGACCCCGAACAATAGCCGTGCAACCCTTCTGGACAATGACGGGACGTCAACAAACAAGTCGATGATTCTGAAAAGTGTGCAGTGGGCTGACAGCGGGAAGTACCGGTGCAAGCTCTCGCTTCACACAGAGAGGAATGGAAATTTTAGGCAGAAGGGGGACACAACTTCCCTTGTGGTTTACGGTAAATACAAGGCAGAAGATTTGTTGTTTTTTTGTTTATTGCTTCACATGGGCGACCAAACGTAGTCACATTTCACAGTATTCACATCTACTGACTCTTGTTCTGCAGAGTTTGGCTGACAGAGAGGAGGTTTAAGGTTAAAGGTCAGGGGTTAGATTACATTAGACTGTGTCAGGAGGACAGAACAGCCCTCTGTGGCACGTGCACGTGAACAGTTTCCTCTGCAGACCTACAGAGCAGTCTGCAGAAAAGCTGTGAAATATTTGCTCTGATTTCCTGTCACCAAACAGAAATCCCCTCACAAATGATCTATCACTATGCAAGATAGAATTACAGTTTATTAATCATGCGTGTGATGTCGTCTCCTGATTCACAGTATTTTTACTGTATTTTTGACAAAATGTTTCAACTGATCCATGAGACCACATCCAGCAGACAAATAGTCTGTACCTGAACCAAAAGATGCCAATATCTCCCAGAGTTTCCTAAAACGTAATTAAAACAGCGGTGTCAAACATAAGGCCTGTGGGCTCTGTTAAAGCTGAGTCTAAATCTCTGAAACACGGTTATCCATCTAATGACAGAAGCAGCTGCACCTGGATGGTAAGAAAATGTGGGCAAAATTAATGATGGGTGATGATTGATCATTACATTTAGATTTGTAGGATTACAATAGGCACTTGAGTTATTTAGAGTATGAAGGTAAAAACACAGAAAGAAAAAAAACGAGGGAAAGGCGACGTGTTTAAAAAGATTCACATGGAAGAGGAATTAAACTAGAGCTGACATCCTGGTTGATATTGTTTGAAAAAAAACTTTTAATTAGTGAATAAATTTATTATTTATGTTAAATACTTCTTGTTCCAGTGATTAAACCTGAAGTTCTGAAAGAATTTTATAAAAATATGTGTGTCTATGACCGTGCTGTACGTCTGTTTCAGGCACCATGGTCTTTAATGTCACCAAACACGCTCCCTGCATGCTAGGCTGTGAGGTCAGCGTGACGCGGGATGCTGGATTTTCTTTGCACATTTTTCACAACGGCCGTCGACTCCAAAATGTTACCTCAGCTCCAGGAGACGCCGACGCCGCTCTGCCGTACGTCACTCTCTCTGAGACCGTACCTCTGTGGTCGCGTGGGAAGTACGAGTGCCAGCTGCACCTGAGGGATGACGTGATTACAAAGAGCATCTTCCACAGCAACCTGTCTGGTAATCAATTCAATTTTATTTATACAGCACCAAATCACAACACTGCTGCTAACGGCCATCTGCTGCAACCAGTTGGGGTGAGAGAAGGAAGACAGGACAAAAGACATGCTGTGGAAGAGAGACAGAGATTAATGACAAGTGTGATTCAGTGCAGAGAGTCTGTTAACACATAGTGAGTGAGAAGGGTGGCTGAAACTCTTCAAATAAGCCTCTGCAGATGATCTGTTAGCTGTTTGACAACTTCTTTCAAGGATTTTTGATATGAAAGGAAGGTTGGAGATTGGCCTATAATTAGCTAAGACTGCTGGGTCTAGAGATGCTTTTTGAGTAAAGGTTTAACTACAGCCAGCTTGAAGGCCTGTGGTACATAGCTGATTATTAGAGATAGGTTGATCATATTTAAGATCGAAGAATTAATTAATGGCAGGACTTCTTTGAGCAGTTTTGTAGGAATGGGGTCTAAAAGACACATTGATGGTTTGGAGGAAGTAATTATTGAAGTTAACTCAGAAAGATAAATTGGAGAAAAAGAGTCTAAGGGCATTGAAGATGATAACAGTGGGTGGATTATATTCTTAAACTTAGTTACAGCGCTTTCAGAAAGACATCTACTGTGATAAAGTCTACTCTCCACTGCGCTTTCAGAAAGACATCTACTGTGATAAAGTCTACTCTCCACTGCGCTTTCAGAAAGACATCTACTGTGATGAAGTCTACTCTCCACTGCTGTGTAATCAATTATTGTAAATGTAAATGTTATCAGGAAATGATCAGACAGGAGAGGGTTTTCAGGAAACACTGTTAAATGTTCAGTTTCTATGCCATATGTTAAAACAAGATCTAGAGTGTGATTAAAGTGGTGGGTGGGTTCTTTTACAGTTTGAGAGAAACCAATTGAATCTAATAACAGATTAAATGCCATGTTGAGGCTGTCATTTTTAGCATCTACATGGATGTTAAAATCACCCACAATAATTATTTTATCTGAGCTCAGAACTAAATCAGATAAAAGTCTGAGAAATCAGACAGAAACTCTGTGTAAGGCCCAGGTGGACGATAGATGATAACAAGTAAGACTGGTTTCTGAGTTTCACAGCTGGGGTGGACGAGGCTAAGCATCAGGCTTTCAAATGAATTAAAAGTCTGTCTGGGTCTTTGGTTGATTAATAGGCTGGTGTGAAAACACTCCAGAGTCCCACATTGTTTTGGCAAAGTTGCACACCGATTCAATATTGATTTTAGTGACCTCCGATTGAGTCAATCATCAGATTAATCATCTTCCTCCTGATAGGAATCAATGACACTGCAGATTTTGAACAGTACAAATTAAGCTTTACAGAATTTTTTAACAGGAAATAAGAAAAATCCTGAATTTCTGTGTGAGATTTTCTTGCACGACTCTGTTCGCTTCCACTTCTTTAAAAGATGAGCTAAAATGTTTTTTTTAGGGGCACAGCAGCTGTGTGTCTGAAATCTGGACTTTATACTTTCTACAGTTTATTAAAGTTTTTGGTATTTCTTACTTTAATTTATTGATATATCATGTTATATTGTTGTAGTTAAGATGACTTCATTGAATGAACATGAGCTAATAATTCCTTAATGATGTGATTGTCGTGCTTTTTCAGACGGCACAGCAGGTCGTCTGCTTTTATTTTATTTTGGTGTAGCTTTTCTTATAAATTTGACATTTTTTCTCATATAGTCACAAGTTTTCTTTTCATAAACTGGCCATTAAATCTTTGTAGATTTACTAAATGTTTTTCAGAAACTTTTACCTTATGGGAAATTTAGCAAGTTTTTGACCCCCTTTGCTCAGCCTCTTCAGTGGTTATTTAAGTAAAGTGTCTAAAGAGTAGGAAAGAAGTAACTACAGGTATGTTTTAGCATGCTTACCTAAACGACTAGCCTGACCTACTCACTTCGCCATCTTGTGGTACAACGTTGATATTACACAAAAGTACAGCCTGGCTCTCTAATAACTTCAGGCGCTGTCTCTTTAACACAGTACAGATTTTTTTGGACATAAAGTCCATGAAAGGTCTTTCTTTCTCCCTATGTTGACGTTCACTCCGAGGGGTTTAAACCGATTTCATGTACAATATGTATCTTTGAAGAGGAAACCTGTTTAATCATGAAAGTTTTTTTTCTCATTGGTTTCAGAAATTGGAGAAGGTGATAAAAATGAGTCCACTACATGTTCATCAGCGCGTCATGGTGAGTTTGTCATTTAAGCTTCTAGAAATTTGCTCTTACTGGAAAAAGGACTCCAACACTGCACTCGTGTGTTATTGATACTGGGATCAAACTTCACACAAAGGGTTTTGTGCGTTTTGATTTCAGGCGTGTACCCAGAGCCGTGGTTCTTGTACGTGGCCCTGCTCCTGGTGCCTGTCACCGTCCTCATAGGTCTGTTGAGCGCCATGCTGATGTGCAGATGACTTTATCAGCATCTGGCTGGGATGGAGAGGTGGAGATGCAGCTGTGGAGATCCAGTATGTCCGGAAATAATCAGAAATATTTAGTAAAGGTTTATCAGTGATAAAAGGCTGCAAATATTTATCAGTTTCCTCATCACTCAACTTTTAGAAACACATCAAGGTAACAAAAGACATCAAAGTGGTAACTATCGAGGGAACGAACTACGAAAACAAACAAAAAACGCTGCAAAATTTAACTGAAATGTTCACCACCAGGGGGCTCCACCCTCTCCCCCAAGTTTTTCCCTTTGCCAAGCTGCCATTGTAAATGACGGTTTACTGTTAAAGAGCTGCCTTTAAATAAAGGTTCAACTAACTCACCACACTATTCTTTCACAAAAACTGATATTACAGTACATCAGTAAGTAAAACTGACTCATGTCAAACGTTTCACAGATAAAAATCTCAAAGTGCTTCACAATAAAACACCAGAAATAAAAGTATTAGATGTCAGTCAGCCAGGACAGCCCAGCCATGTCTTTACCTCGAGATAATATCTGTTTGAGACACTATGCTGACATAAAGACACAGCGGCTGCTTCATTAAATTTTACTAACAGCTTCAGTTCATTTTAAACTCAGAGTTTTTACAATAAGCACCTTAAAGCGCACGTTTTTGTTTCTTAGACGCTCCTGGTTTGTATTAGCGTGTTGTACCTTAAAAGCTTAACCAGGGACAACATCTACCTATCAGCTATGGCTCTAACTCCTACATACATGGGATCTTTATTAATGTAATAATGTTTACATGCATTACTAATGGAATGAATTATTAATCTAACTATAATATGTGAATAAACCGTGATTTTTACAGCCTTTGTTTGTCTTTTGTGCATTTTATTTTGAAAGGTTTTGCTGTAAACCTTTGTTCTGGTTCCTCTTTCATCAGAAATGTGTTTTGTTTTGTTAGCTGTCACTTCCTCCACAGGTGCCACTTTTCCTGGCTCCTCAGAGGTATAAAACCATCGTTACGATTACACTCAGAGTTTCTTCTTTGTGAACTGAAACATTTCTTGTAATTTTAACGTCTCAGATGATGTTAGTCATTCATACGTTGCTGCATAGTCTGGATTACCAAAAACCAGCATCTCGAGTTTCATCTCCACTGAAATCTCAGCTGCCCCAACAGGGATTTATTACTGAAGCATTAAAAGAACAAACACAGTGTTGATAAAGATGCACAGAGAGGTAAAATGACAGCTTAATAGTATTTTGGGGACTTTCAAAAAAGAAGAGAAACCCTGCAGCGTGTTGAAAGGATGCTTCAGCCCAGAAACCATTAAAAATACTGTTAGAAATACATTTTATTGTAACTGAATCTCTAACATTAATATTAAAACCACATCTGAGCTGTTAAACACCTCAGTGAAGCTGTGACAGCCGGCTAAAAGGTCCCACCAACGGTCGTTTCAACAACACGCAGCTTGGATTGATTTTCAACAACACTTTCCGTGTGGTTGTCACTTCTGAGCTGTGAATGACAAATAAGGACCTCGCCTGCTGTTCGCTTCAACATTTGGAGACTTATGATGACTAAATATTTCCTTTCTGTGCCCATTCAGTCACACAAGTCAGCCTCTTTCTGTTTGATTTTATTTTTTCTTTAAATTTATGAATCTTACAGTCTTGCATTTCCCTGCAGGCATGTTCTTAGCTGACACTCTGTCTGGTCGTCTGCTGCTGTGACCCTTTTATGTTCCCCTAAAAGGTCAAGGGAGCGTGGGGAAAGTAACAAATAGTGACAGGCAAAGTAGTTTAATTAAAGGTTTTTATGAAGATTTTTATTACTAATAAACTGAAAGTGATGGACAAACCGCTGTCTCCTATAAAAGAGAGAAAAAATAAGAAAATCAACGAGTTGGTCATGAAACAGAAAAGCAGGTTAAAAATGTTAAATCACCAAAACACACGCTCTCCTCTCCACAGACCAGCAGAAAGAAGCCGCCACACACAGCACAGCTGGCACTCAGCTCTTCTTTCGCTGGCCTGAAGTACTCTCTGGGTATTTGCTGAGTACAGCCAGCTGTCCCAGAAAAGGTGACCCTCAAGGCAGGACGTACAGGGTGCCCATTCAGGCCCGGCTAAAACTGTAACAAGCCCATCTGCTTCAAGGTTCAGAGACTTTTGCACAGTTTGGTTGTTATGAGCGGATATGTGACTTATTGTCGCCTTCCTGCAGCAGTCTGACTATTCTCCTCTGACCACAACAAAACCTCTTCTCCCAGAGAACTGCCACTCTCTCTCTTTTTAGACCATTCCCAGTAAACACTGGAGATGGTTGTTTTGGGCAATCCCAGCAGTCACCTTTCTGTCACCTTGGCCATGTCTACATGCCTAAATGCACCGAGTCAATGACATGTAATCAGCTGTTTGTTTACACTGCAGAGGAGCTAAACAGGTGTACCTAATAAAGTGACTGATACGTGTATTTTAATCATTTGCACTCTCCCAGTAGAAACCTTCAGTCAACACGATGTCTTACAAAATAAGAAATATTATTCCAATTATTTCAGTAAAGAAGGAAATGCTTCCTTCTTTTTTTGTAATCGATTACATTTGAATTTTAACCAATTTAGTTGACAGAAGTTTGTTTTTTGAAGAGTATAAACACATTTGTAAATTGTGTATTATTACTTGATGCACTCGTTTGCCCATTACAGTCACAGTTTAGTCGCCCATGGTTGATTTGTTTTCCTTTATGTTGTTTTATTTGATGAAGGGATTATAAAAACCACAAAGTTCTCCTTCCAGGTGACGATAAGAAAGGTGTGAAGCAGACAATGAGGTACAATCTCTGACACTTTTATTTTGGAACTATTTTTCCAGCCAAGACCGGAACTGAAGGAGACGATTGAATCCAGACTCTGACTTTGAATAATGACATCAGCTGCATTTAGACTGATTCCACGTAAGCCTGACTTTAACGACGCAGCTCTGTCAGCCACTGCAGGTACAGGATAAGAGATCCAGTGTTGTTTATTGCAGGAGCCCCCCTGGCAGGGACAAGACTGTCTGAGGTTAATCCTGGTTGAAATGTTTGCGTTTGTTTTCTGTCTCATTTTCATCGTACACTGAAAAAATTGAGCTCCATCTGCTGGCAGGCTGAGGTCCTTTGAGGTGTGCAGGACATTACTGAGGAGCGCTGTGGTGGTTTCTGTAGGCTTTTATGTGGCTGTCTGCCACGGAGGGGCAGGAAACGGCTTACAGTTAATGAGGGTCAGCTCTGACAGAGGAGGTGAGTGAGAGGAGGATGTTAGCCAAGCTAATGTCCATTATGGACCGCACCTCTCACCCCCTGGACGGGACCGTGGAGCTCAGCTCCTTCATCCCAGCAGCAGTCAGGCTGAGCTTTATGCACACAGGAGGTATATTTTTTACTGCCACACTTTATATGAATTTTGTCATATATAGTAACCACTCTGTTGTACACACTATTTATTTCTAACATGTCTCTTATTCACTTTTCTCCATTAAAATGAACGTTTTACACTTTAGCTCTGGGGGAAAATGACGTCTAATCACAGGTCGTGAAGTCAGTATTTTAGGCATAAATCTTTTATTTTGTACCTCCCACCCCGTTAATGGCTCAGTCTAAATCCAGGCGCCACGTGACACCGCTCCGTTACTCAGACCTGACTCTCCTGCCAGCACGTGGGGGTTTCTGGAAGGGAAGAAACCATCGCATCAAACCACCGTTGCCATAACAACGGCTCTATACCTCTCCCTCCTCCTCTTCGTTCTCCATCCCTCTGCTGCTGCAATGCATAATACCCTCCTCCTCCTCCATGCACCTCCCCCCCAGCCTTCACCCATCCCAAAGACTGATTAACGTCGCATCCTTGCGCTGACACGTCACGTAATTTCTGGAGCTCTGTGTGTGTGTTTGTGTGTCCTCACTCAGGAATGTGAAGCTCTGCTCGTTCTTAAAGGTCGAAAAGAAGATTTTCTCCCCTTGTGTGATCGTGAAATCTCTCCGATGTGGGAGAGAGACCATCTCTAACCTGTCAGTAGAAGGAGGCGCTTCGAGGAACTCAGGAAGCAGCGCAGGTTTTTCTTTTTACAGGTAAACGGGACTACGTTAGATTCACAGGGAGAACAGACGGCCAGGAGGGCGCTGACGGTTTGGGTCCGACAGATTCGCGCTGTGAGACCGGAGGTGAGTTTAAAGACGGCTGCACTGCTGGAACGCACAGCGGGAAACGCGCACTTTTCCCAGAAACGCGCGGGATCACCGCCCGGTGCGTGCCACCTGTGCAGCTCATGCGCAGACAGCAGCCAAACCACGCATATGTGCGCGCACAGCGGGTGATTTCATAAGAGGGAAAACACAACACTCTTCCCCGAAAGGTTCTGCAGACAGCAGTAACTCCGAGAGACGCGATACTGAGTCTTCCAAAGCCAAAGAGAGGCGCACGCTTCCCACTGCTTCCACTTGGCCCAGCCGAGCTCCGCTCCTCCGTTTTTAAACTCAGGTTGCCCACGAGGACAAAGTCAGCTCGGTGTTTCTCGTGGATTCATGAATGCAACATTTTGACAGGCTCTCGAGCTGCGCAGTCATCACCAGCTCTCACAAACTTCACGTCTTCCATTTCCAGCACTGTTTCCATCATCCCCCACCAGCTGAGCGTCAAACACCGGGCTTCCATTGGCTCTTACATTGTGTGGCGCATGCAGTGTCAATAAGGAGACCCGAGGGTGTGCCGCGGAATATAAATAGTTGAACAAAGAGGCCGAAACCTGAGACCTGGTCTAATTCTTCCCTCTGGTAACTCTAGATGCTCAAACACTGAGAGGCGCACGAACAAACTGCTGCTGATGTGAGCTGTTGTTGAACGAGGAGCAGAGCAAGAGGAGGACCCACCCACACCACCCACCCCTCAGATAAACAGGAGGCGACTTTTAGTCACAGTTGGGACGTCTTTGGTGTGTTTATGCTCTGAGGGTTTCCAGATCTGTCCTGTCTGTGTATGTGTGTGTCTGTGTGTACACTGTTGAGAGACGCCACCACCCCTCTGTCCTCTGTCAGGATGTCCGCGGTGAAGGAGCTGCTGCTGCTGCTGCCTCTGGTCCTCCTGCCACTTGAAGGTGAGTGGTGACCTCGATGCTTTCTGTTGAGATGTTTTCTGTTCTCTGCGTGCGTCCGACTGTTTGTTGTTCCACCGTGGAGCCAAACGCCCAGCTGTTCAAAATTTGAAATGACATGAGGCCAGGTGGCGGCTTTAAAATGCCGAGCGCAAACGCACTCACACATACCGACGCAGCATCTGGTGTGTATCTTAAAAGTCAGTGTGTGCCTGTGTTCACAGAGTGGAGCGTCCATTAATGACTGCTTTTCATTATTTATTAACATGCCCATGACGTTTGGTTAATCGTTGTGAAATGGATGTCGTCCAGTTTTACGTCGATAAACAGACCGAAGCTACAAACAGGCTGGAGAAGCTGGAGTCAGCGAGGATAACGTAAACAATTAAATGATCGATTAACTGGCAAAGATCAGTAACAGTGATGAGCTCCTGCAGAGCGTCCTGCTCTCTGAAGGTGAAGCTTGTTTTATTAATTGTATGGAAACCAGGTTTAAAACTGGACTTGATCCTTTTGTTTGGTTTTAAGGTGCAAGGGTCCCATTAGGTTATTATAAGAGTAATTCATTTTGAATGTTGTCTCAGCAAACACTGAAACTGTTGGGTCTTGATTAGAAACTGGGATAAAGATCAAAGTTGTGTTCAAGACATAGCTTTTCTGTCCTTCTGGGAATTGTTTTAGGTCGTTCTTTTAAGGACTCGGAACAAAAAGCAAACCAAACATCAAAAGCTCTGGAAAAGATGAGCCAAATCAAACTAGAACTGATGCCTTTTGCATGCAGCACATAATGAGACAGAATTCACACAAAGATAAATGTTGCTCGCACAAACACGGCAGGCGCTCGGTACCATTAGTCTGCGTGGGTGGAGTGAATGTTGTGTCCAAATCATCTTCTAACCAGATAAGTTGTCAATCAAATCTTGTATCACATCGAACAAAGACGTGTGTTTGCTCTGTAACCAACAGTCTGACTGGTTACTGTTGAAACAACAACATCTGTCCATCTTTTGTGCAGTTTTTGCTGTTGAAACATAACGAGGGGGATAAACTCATGGCGTCTGCCATGTTTGCTAGCATCTGCACCTTCTGCCAATTTAGAGTCACCAGGTAACCTAACATGTCAGGTACGAGGTGCACAAAGAACAAAGACCTCAGGCTGTCACTCGATGAAGCGTCGAGCCAGCGATGGACAAACCAGCATGTTTCTATGTTTTGCAGTTAAACAGTTAATCATTCAAACCTAAGACTAAAATTTACATTCTACCCAATTTTAAATATGAACCGTTTTTGCTCTCCAAAACACACAGAGAGAAATGGACTATCACCGTCCCCTGTTTTGCTGATGGAGTCCATCATTCATGCTTTTGTACACGCACTCTCAGACAGCTCAGCCTGCCAGCATCACGCTGCATGCAGGTGTGTGATTTGAGGGGTTTTTGAAGTCGAGCACTCGGGTGAAAACATCATCCTTTGACTCGAACCAGCTCCATCTGCTCCTTCTGGATCCTTTCAGATATCACGACTCACTTTCTTACCTTCACAGGAATCTGGTTACCGACATTTATTTATTTAAAGCAGGAGAAACACCTTCCACTGATGTGCGAAAATAGCCCGAACCTCGCTATCCATCACATTTTAATTACTGCCAGTCTCATGAAACCTGCAGGCGTTTGAAAATGTTTCTAAATGTAAAGCCATCAATTCATATATATAAACATAACAGTATGCAATTGAAATCAGTATTGACCATAAAAACAAAGCATGCCTAACCAAGAGTGTTCTTTGATGAATTTCTTCAGAAACCTCTACAAAGCATTGAGAGTGAGATTTACTGAGCTCTTATCTCCATCAGCCAGCTGCTCTTTAACTCACACTCAGTCTCCCAGAGCTGCACGTGGACGCGTTAACACGGCTTCATCCGCCCAAAAGTGAACACATGTCAGAGCTGCAGGAAAGCGATCTGGGCAAAGTACTAAGGTTACACAACGTCTGTCAGCGGGATGGACGGTTGGTTGTGGGCCGGTGGGTTAGTTAAAGGTTAAGAGTCAGCTTCTACATCTGGAGCTGGAGAGATAGAAGGCGAAGCACCACACTGGATGGAAACTGACAAAGAGGAACAGAAGAGAGTATGAGATTATGAGCAGTTTGAGAATTTCTAACCCCCCCCCAAACAAAAACACATTTTATTTGATGTTTTTAAATCCACCCAAAAACTGACTTTAGCTCACAGAAAAAAGGTACCCTGTATCTGATGACAAAATAATGATTAAAAAATGGCTTCAGTATTTATGTAATATTTCTTCGTTTTGAAAAAAAGCCTGCTTGATATTTCACACGTATTTTGCTTTTTATTTACAGATTTTAAGATTTACATCTTTATTTATCTTTATATTTATTTATATAATTTTCTTTTTTTAATTGACATTTTAGAATTACTATACAATACCATCAACTTTAGCTATCTGTCAGTACATACATGTTTTTCTTTTTTTTTCTATATTTAAACAACTAAAATATCCATACAATAAGAATGAAAGAAAAAGAAGCAAAACAGGAAACAACAAACAAAATAAATAAAAAATACATAAGGAAAATGAAAAAGGAAAGAAAAATAAATAAATAAATGTAGTATTTATTTATATAATTTTCAGTGTTAGTGCAGACAGTGGTTGGGTTTCACATAATCGTCTTAGAAAAAGGCCGACTGTGAGTAAAGTTGGTGCTGTAATTGTTCCAAACTGAATGGTACTGACCATGAAAAACGACATAACTCAAAGAAGAGGTGTCTCTCAAGGTGCCGTACTTGGTCCTCTGAATTTTTTATTTTTTTTTGTTGATTTCTTTTTTGATAGGATAAAAATTGTGAGACTTCTTTGTTTCTTTTGTGCTGTCATGTTTATATTGTTACGATGGTGCTCATATTTAAGTTTCAAATAACGAGGTCAGTGTATGAAACATACATAAACGTGCTGTGACTTTTTTTACTCCTGGGTCTGTGTGATATCATAGAGACCTGATATCCTGACATCAGACACAGATGCCCCGCCCACCTGCTGTGGGACAGCCAGTCAGGTGACAGTTGGCTTAAACGGGATGAGCCAAAGGAGCTTGTTTTACGAACATAATAAACTGAATAACGAACTTATTTTGAACTGTGAATCATGCAAAGCTGCCTGTGTAGCGCAGATCTGGGAATGAGGAGAATTGTTTCTGTTTGTCACAACCACGATCCTCTCTGCTGGTAAAAAGTCGAATGTTTGTCACATCGTTCATTTCAGATAGTGGGAAAAAACAATCGATCTGATAACAAGCTGCGGTTTTTAAAAAGCTACGACAATCATTTGACAGCACTGTGTGAGATTCCCTTTCAAGCCTGACCTGAACCGTATTAAAACTCTGCGTCCAAAGTTGTAACACGGCAGAGTCCTTTAGTCTGCGAATGGCTTGTTTCAATAACGGCTCCATCGCCATTACATCAGTTCACTCCATCCTCGGCATCACTAAGGAAGATTACATTACAGAGGAGCTCATAGCTTTGCCAGATAAGCTAATTATGAGTACTCTAGAGCTGCAGTGCACTAAACCTTTAAAAAGCAGCAAACATGATTTATGTACGGCACTTATACAAAAACATGAGATGAACCGGTTTTCCAAGCATCTTTGTCAGGTGAGAAAATCTAAAAATAATCACCGTCTGTCCTCTTCACAAACCATTCTTCCTCTGCGTGTGCACTTTCAGCCAGTTAAAATGTATTCCACTACAGATTACAGAATACATGCCCCAAAATGTATTCTGTAACGTATTTCATTACGTTACTCAATGACAGTAACGTATTCTGAATACTTTGGATTACTTAATATATTATCATGCTGTTTACAACTACATGAATGTACTATTGCTGTGATTTATTACTGTTACTGAAGGTCCGCGGCTCCGAACCGTAGTAAAGGGACCTCTGGCTAATACGGTGGGTTCTGTGTCGGCTCGTAGCCGAAAACTAGCTTTACTTTGTTGTCTGGGTCAACTTTGCTAGCAGAGACAGAGAGAGGCGTTGAAAGGCTGCTCCAACAGAACTTATTGTTTTTGGAGGAAAACACGAACACGGTGTACAGTCGAGTCTTAATAGCTTACTTACAACTGGGCTCGTCAGGCTCTCTTCTTGGCTGCAGTGGTTATTATTATATTTACATGCTTCCAGCTCCCGTTTTTGCTCGATGACAGCTCGTACTTTTCCTTTTTCTCCCTCCCTCGCTCACAGACACATAACGTGTACGGCAGTCCATTCTCCCTGCAGCACGGACTACACTGCCCATGATGCTACATTCTTTAGAGCTATACCTGTAGCATTCTGCCTATTAGCTTAGCACAACAACAACAGGCGCTCTCTCACCCAGGAAACACGCAGAGAGAGAGCGTCACCCTGTAACCATGGCAACCGTAACGCTGCCGCCTGGAACAACAGAACGTAGCTGTCAAACAAAACCCAAACAGTCCTGACCCGCCACAATATGAAACAGGGAAGTACCGCCGTGTAATCCATTTATTTCAACAAAGTAACTGTATTCTAAATACCACCTTTTTAAACGGTAACTGTAACAGAATACAGTTACTCATATTTTGTATTTTAAATACGTAACGGCGGTACATGTATTCCGTTACTCCCCAAAACTGCTTTCAGCCCATGATGAAACTACAAAGTTTTGCAGCCCTTTCTTAAGAGGAACTAAATGCGTGGCACCGAAAGCTCAGAGATGCTTGGATCTTGGATGCTGCTGATTGATGTGCTTCATCTGAATGCAACAGGAACAAAGACATGATGTTCGTCTTCTCAGGCTGCAGCTGCCGCTCGCCTTTGATTAGGAAGCAGCTTTGTTTTGATTCTGTTTCAGGCGAGATCCTTTCTAACCCATGAACCTGGAGCGAGAGACTGTGCCACGACCTAATTGTGGACTTCGTGTGTCCCTCTTGATAGTGTCACAAACACGTCACAGGCAGACGCATGCACACCTGAGCCTCTGTTCATCCAGCTGTGTGGAGGTTTGTAATCCCGGTGAGATGCTGTTGCTGCTTTAAAGGGGAAGCTTTGATGGGCTCTGAAGGACGAGGTGACCTTCCACACAGCCTGGAGAGTAAAAACAATCACTGGGAACAGATTTGATCCAATAACGTCTTCGATAATATTGAAGGGAAAGTATTTTGGTTTAGCTTACAGGAAAAAACTGAAGACCTGTTGTAGACATAATTACAGCTGAAGTGAAATCAAAGGATCTCTCTCACTGGAGATGTTTTACAGCAGATATTAAAGCACAAATGTAACTCCCTGGATGTACTGTGTGCAGTGTTGGGGAGTAACGGAATACATGTACCAGTGTTACGTATTTAAAATACAAAATATGAGTAACTGTATTCCGTTACAGTTACTGTTTAAAAAGGTTGTATTCAGAATACAGTTACTTTGTTGAAATAAATGGATTACACGGCGGTATTTTCCTGTTTCATATGTTCAGCTATGCCCTCTCTATTTTTGGTAATTCCAAGCCGGTGGAAACCCAAACAAAACACGCATTAAGAGGCTCTAAAGCGGCCCATGTCACCCCTACTTGCGGCCCGTGGGTGGAGAAATATTTTAAAAAATTATTCAAAAAATATTTAATATGAAGGCAACAGGCAGAGTGTTACAGGCATCGCTCTAAAGAATGTAGCATCATGGGCAGTGTAGTCCGTGCTGCAGGGAGAATGGACTGCCATACCCGTTATGTGTCTGTGAGCGAGGGAGGGAGAAAAAGGAAAAGTACGAGCTGTCATCGAGCAAAAACGGGAGCTGGAAGCATGTAAATATAATAATAACCACTGCAGCCAAGAAGAGAGCCTGACGAGCCCAGTTGTAAGTAAGCTATTAAGACTCGACTGTACACCGTGTTCGTGTTTTCCTCCAAAAACAATAAGTTCTGTTGGAGCAGCCTTTCAAGTAAAGCTAGTTTTCGGCTATGAGCCCGACACAAACCCGACGTATTATTCAGTAGAGCTGCCACGATTAGTCGACTAGTCACGATTAAGTCGACTATTAAAATCATCGACGACTGATTTAATAGTCGACGCATCGTTTGAAGCTTTGTAAGATCCCAAAAGACGCAGGAATAAGTAGTAGGATTTAAGAGTGTAATAACGGACTGAAACAGAAGATGGCAGCACTGCATGTACAAGGATGCCAGCTGCCGTTAAACTCCGAAGAAGAAGAAGAAGCTGTGTCCAGTGTTGCCAACTCCTCAGTAAGGAAAATCGCTATTGGTTGTCCTAAAAGTCGCTAGAAGTCGCTAAATGACGTCATCGCCTAATTTGCATAATTGGTCATGCTAATGTAATTGTAACCTACGCTGCTGGAGAGAGAAATAACATCGTGGACGAGACATAAAGTGAGCAAAAAACGTCCTAAATGCATTTAGAGTTTATTTAGAACTACAAATTAAATTTATTTTAGCAATTATTGTTTTTTTTAATGTCACAATTCCAACCCTGCTCCTTTATCCGGGCTTGGACCGACAAAAGTGACCCGAAATAGGCACTCTGGTGGAGTTACTCTGTGTGTGTGTTTATAAGTAGTTTTAAACCTTGTGATCCACAAAACAGCATAAGAGTAAAAGAAGAACTGACTGTGTTACAGCACCCGCTGCTTGTTGAGAGTAAAAGCGATACGCGCTTTCACGTCTTTTTTTAGCGACTTTTTTAAGAAAAAAAGTCGCTAGGGGATCTGAAAACTCGCTAAATATAGCGACAAAGTCGCTAAGTTGGCAACACTGGCTGTGTCCCAGAATTCATAGCGCAGCCCAGCTCAGTTTCCAACGATGGCGGCAGCTAGTTAGTGTTAATATTACTCTTATTATTCTTTCTGGGTCACAAAATAAACGTTTAACATATTTTCAGGCGAGAATGTAGCTGTGGAAACCTCAAATATCTGCTCAGTTTATCAAGACACCACATATTTTCAAAAGCGCTCCGACGTTTTCGGAGACGTCTGTTACCCACTAGCTCGATAGCTAGCCGGGGGCTAGGCTAACTAGAGCCGTGAGAACACCGGACTCCGGCAAATCGTTTTCAAACCCACCGCCGTCTTTCGCTACTCAGATTAAACATGATATATAAGTCACTTAGATAACTTAAAAATGTTATTGTTTGGCTTTTTTTAGTATTTTATTTGTTCCTGAGTAAATCGGTTTGGCTGAGATTAAAGTTATAGTTTTTACACAGCTGAATAAACGTCAAGCAGACAGCTGATTATCAGTAGTGTGAGATGCTGGAGAATTTACTCCGGTGTCCTGTTATATTTTAGATAGCAAGGAGTTTATTAAACTTCACCGAAACAATCTGTGAACTTCATTAAAATGTAATAAACTATCATCTTGTCTTTATTTTTAGTTAGCACATACCTTAAACACGTAAAGCTGTAAGCTAATGATAGTTATATAAGAGCAGATGCTGCTGGTGCAATAAGATGTACGTTTTACGTCCAATGGATGATGATCTGATTAGTCGACTATCAAAATAATTGTTTGTGGCAGCCCTATTATTCAGAGGTCCCTTTACTACGGTTCGGAGCCACGGACCTGTTTTATATACGCGCGGAATAGTTTTATATACGAGATCGCTGCAAAAAGTGCAGCCTTATCTAATGTCCACCTACTGTTACTCATTTATATTAAGATTTAAACATCTAGTTGGTGTTGGTATGGAGAGTAACCTTCAGTAATAGTAATAAATCATTCAGCAATAGCGCATTCGTGTAGCTGTAAAAAGCATGATAATATATGAAGTAATCCAAAGTATCCAGAATACAGAATACAGAATACGTTACAAAATACAATTTGGGGCATGTAATCTGTAATCTGTAGTGGAATACATTTTAAAAGTAACCTTCCCAACACTGACTGTGTATGGAGGCCCAATACTGCCAATAAATAAATGAAATATTGTCAAATGTGCCAATAATATAATTCATATTACTAACAGTGCTACAACTGAACATCAATAAATACAACATTTATATTTATTTTGTGTCTATTTTTTGTATTATTTTATTTTTGCATTATTTTTAGTTTAACGTTTTCCACTGTGTTCTTTTCAGTGTTTATTTATTTGTTTCTTTTTAACCCTGACCTCTTATTTTCACATTAACAAAATCCAGGTGGTCGAGTCGAATGAATGAACTGCAGTACAGTCGTTATGAAAGGGAAATTATCTGTAATATTGCCAGTAAAGACCTGTGGCTATAAACATGTTAACATTAACATTTTAACATGGGAGTCTGTGAATGACTCGCCGTTAGGAGTCAGCCTCTAGTGAACATAAAAAATAATCTTTTTAAAAATAAAATGTTAAATAAATCTTATATTAAAATTGTTTATTTGTCAAATATCCAAACTGGAAACCCATGAAAAACATTGGAAATGTCATTTATGAAAGAAAAATGTAAATGCTTATTACAGTTTTGTGATTTTTTTAATTAGTCTTTTTTCAGTTTAGTTTCAGCTGGTTTCCATGGTGATCTTGATTGTTTCTGTTTAGTTTTTATTGTTTAAAATTGTTCAGTTTTTTTTCTGAGGTTTTATTTAAAGTGATATATTACAGGACTAAATTTAAGACATAAGACATCCCAGCCAAGTAAAACAAGTTTCATATGTAGTTTTAATTTCTAGCTCAGTTAGCTGTGATAAAAATTCTGTACTGGTTTTGGTAGTTTTGGGGTCTTGTTTTGGTTTTTGAGCGGTTTCATTTAGATTTTGGAAATGGACAGACTCTGCTCTTGCAGAGGAAAACACACGAAGTAAAGCCCTGCCTCTGTGCCATCAAGTGGCGTCTTTGTGGAGTAAAACGAAAGTGATGCTCTCGGAGCTGTGTGTCTTTTTGTTTCCCTTGTTCCAGTAGAAAGTCCCTCACCGGCTCTGTGTCGGGGGAAATGTCACGGATGCTTGGCATTAAACCCGGGTCATGTATGCCCACGGTGTCTGTGGGTGTTGGTAACCCGGCCATGGAAACAGATGTCGTCCTCTCTCATCTCTTTTCCTGTTGCTTATCCAATTCTCTTCTCTTCCTCTTGTGCCCAGTTCAGCAAATAATCTTGATCCTTTCTGTATTTTCTTTAGCCTCCTGTGACATGCTAAGCTAGCTCACCTCACTGGGTGGATGATCTTTTTTGCAGTTAAGTCAGGTTGTTTTTGCTTTGTAGTCCTCAGGAGGCAAACGGCAACTGAAATGAGAGATTAACCAGCCTGTTGGGGGGGAAAAGAAATCTCCTAATCGGCATTTTCTGGAATATCCGTTGCATAATCCTGAACCTCCGTCTGCAGATTATGCAATGGATTTGCATTTTTGATGCTCTGTGTTTGTGCACTGCTGCGGCTGCTGCTCTGAGGAATCGTTGCTCGGGGACTCTGCTGACTGTCTAGTCTGTACTTCGGATGTGAGCTCCTCTTTGTGTCTGCTTGCATGTTCGTCTCGCTGCCTTTTCGCTGCCTCAGCTTTGGACAGTCAGCAACATCCTTGCTCACCTTGCACAGTGTGGCCTCTGACTGTGTCACCCTCCCTCAGGATCAGAGCCTCATGCTGTCTGTGTGCAGCTGGATTTACATCTGCACTGTAAACCTGAATGCATAAAGTAATTACACAAGTATTTTGAGTTCCTGTGACATTTTCTCCCGTTGTGAGGAGTTTCTGATGAACATGCATTGATGGAATAATTTCATGGCACTCATTTCTGTTTCAACATGAACGTGTGTGTCTGATGTCATCAGGTCAGTGGGTGTGGTGATGTTTGCAGCAGCAAAGATTACAAATGTTGGTTAAAATATTCTGCATCACATGTTTATTTAATTAGATTTATAAACGTTAAGATGTTCATATTGTGCTAATCGGTGACAACATGAGTGCAGTGGGTTGACCTGCAAACATTAAACTACCTTCAAGTTCTGCAGTTCAATTCAGTTTTATTTATATAGCACCAAATCACAACAACAGTTGGCCCAACAATCATATGAGCCCCTATGAGCAGCACTTTGGCAACGGTGGGAATGAAAAACTCCCTTTTAACAGGAAGAAACCTCCAGCAGAACCAGGCTCAGGGAGGGGCGGGGCCATCTGCCATGACAGGTTGGGGTGCAGCCTGCACCTGTTGTAGCATAACAAGAGAAAAGCAACAAAGGTCCTGCAAATACTGCAAAAAAGATAAAACTCAATCATCAAAAGTTTAATAGCAGTTTTAATTAATTTATATGTAACTGAGCCTCGTCAGCTTGACTCTGAGTTGAACTTTCTCGGGTTTACAGTGTGGCTCTGCAGCCAGAGCGCTCTCTTCTACCTTCCTCCTGATCTCTGCTGTGGTTAGTTCCTGTTTTAATGTGTCTCTACTGTCTGTATTCCAGGTCTCATGTCTTTTGTCTCATGTCAAACCCTTGTATGTGTCTCTGCACGTCCTCTTCCTGGTGTCTCTTTACTGCCTTCCTGTTTCCTTACTTTGCTTCATGGTAGAATCTGTATCAGGTAAAGTCAGCAGTACACAGACCTGAGTCAAAATGTTGTTGCACATTAATGCTCAGCTGGAAACTCGGTGGAACCTCTTTGTAGAAAGAAATGGCTATCGTTTGATTTGCAGATGCCCCCCTGTGGGATTTCACAGGGGCATTAACTGATGACTGACTCTCATCGACCTCTATTGATGGCGAGGATTAGCCGCGGCGCTGACAGCTGGTGCAGCTTACAGCAGCGTGCAATTAACGCAAACAATCAGATCGCATTTGTAACAGAGACGAGAGCCAATTACAGCAGATATGAATCTGAAAAAATGGGGGAAAAAATGTTTTCTTCTGTCCTCTGAGCGGTGTGTGCAGACGGCGTTTGCCTCAGGCCTGTTTGGTGTTCAGCAGGCTCGCCTCCCAGAAAACCCCCAAACCCCGAGCTTACCCGAGCTCCCGCGCTTTAGAGCAAAGTCATAATTCAACTGTTTCAGATGTTTATAATAACATATGAGAAGAAGGTGCCGAGACTCGAGCAAGTGACGGCAAATGGTGGTAAACGAGTTCACCCAAACCACACTGTATATTTAAAGTGTTATAAACTGTTTATTAAAAATAGACACGGGCACTATTGTGGAGGTACGTAAGGACGACACGAGAGCTCGCCACGTTTTACTCCAACTTTAATCTCGGCTTCAACCAACCGAACTCACAAGGCGGCAAACACCTCCTACAACCCAAAAACATTAGCCCTAGTGATGGGTCGTTCGCGAACGAAATGGCTCTTAGAGCCGGCTCTTTGAAGTGAACGACGCGAGCCAGCTCCTTATTGGGAGCCGTGAGGTTTTTATTTTTTATTTTTTCTTTCTCTCACCCTCTCTCTCGCCCATTTTTCCGCTAAACTCCGCATGCGCGGCCTGTACTTTGCGCTGGGCAGAGGGGGGAGGGGCGTTAGTTACACTCGCAGTAGCACAGGAACAGAGAAAGGTATAGTAATCATCCACTATTTTCAGTTGCAGATGATAAAGGATTCAGAAATCATGTAGGCCCATATGACAGAGAATGTGCATCTTCTTTTTGTTTTAATATTTTAATTTATATTTAATTGTGTTGTGGTTTGCAGTGTTTTGTGTTGTTTCACGTTAAATTGGTTTAAAAGGAAAAAGCTGAAAATTTAAATAGTTAAAAATTTAAAATGTAAATAGTTGTTTTTTGTATTATATGATTTATTTATTACATTTTATGTGGAGTGAATAAATAAAGTATATTTATGGTGGCCCTTAGAGACAAAGCACGTACAAACTCCAAAACGCGTAAAAACTCAGAAGCACTTACGAACTCTGAAACATGTACAAAAGACAACAGAAGTGCTCCAGGATGCTAGGGCGCAGTGTTGAGCTTTTGTTACCTAGTGGCTACACAAGCCAGGAAGTATCAACAACCGGATTTGGTGTGTGGTAGTAACAGGTAAATGAACTTTTTTTTTTTAATTATTTGAATAAATATGAGTGCTTGTCTATAAATACACAAACAATACACACATGCTTTCAATTGTGTAATTTAAGTGATCTGGGTAGCTCTATTTTGGAAGTTCAGTAAACGCTAGAAATGTGTTTTGGAGTTTGTATGTGCTTTGTCTCTAGGGGCCATATATAAATATATATAAATAAAACCACTTTTTTTACATTAGTAATTCCTTTTCTGCATAATTTTATATTATTGTTAATGATTAAATAATTAAAGCAACAAAACAACCTGAAGAGCCGGTTCGGAGCTGAAAGAGCCGGCTCTTTTTAGTGAACCGAGCCGAAAGAGCCGGATCTCTAAAAAGAGCCGGAAATCCCATCACTAATTAGCCCTTCCCTTCTCGCTGGGTGTGAGTGGAGCCCCCTAGTGGTCTGCCACACTATAATTTTTGGAGGGGATGCCAAAAGCGTGCATACTTGTTTGGATAAGAGGGTGGAGCTCTGAATTATGAGCATTCATAAATTACGAGTTTACAACACAAACTCTAATAAAATCAGCTCACAGCTACCAGGTTGAACTAAAATCCAGTTCAACAAATCTTCTGACGTTGTGACGAGTGAACCGGGCGTCAGGACTGACAGCTGCCGCTCTCTCTGAGCTCGCCCATCAGGACGCGCTTTCTGCCCAAAATCAAATACAGCTTGTTTGAATGTGGCACTCATGTAATCACTCATCCCTGCTCTCCAAGTCCTCTGCAATCATTGCCGTCTGGCTCGGGTTCGGCTGTTCTCGGGTCCATCTGGGGGGTTTGTGGTCTGCTTCAGTCTCTTCTTGTAATGCGACAGCTGTCGGCTCAGTAGTGTTTGGGTTTATATTTGTGAAGCCTTAAATTGTGTTTTTAACTCTCTCTTCTCCCCCTTCCTCCCCTTTTTTCCTCTCTGCAGTGCATCATACAGCATTTACCCCTCTCCCCTCCTGCTTCCCCGTCTCCCGTGCTTTTCCTGTAGAAATGGCTGTTAACGACTGATACCTGTGCTAACCTTCTCTTTCTTCCCTCTTTCATGTCTCCCCTTCCACGTCCCTCCGTGTGGTGGCTTTTCGATTGCGTGTTTCTTTTAAACGTCCCAGGAAGTAAAGAAACAGAGCGGCGTTTTTGCGGCTGCTGTTTAATGATTTTTCTGATCAGCGTTGTGTGCTGTGTGTTTCTGTCCTCTCCCTCATTCCCCTCCCCACCATCTTACGATTCAAATCAAACGCTTCCCAGAGGTGAGAGTTGAGAATAGCACAAGATCATTGGTTGAGAGCGATGCTGAGGCCGCAGTGGAAACTGCAAGGTGCAGTGTGAGACAGAAACATTTGGAGTTGCAGGTGTGTAACTCCTGGCCGATGAGAAGTATGTGTCATGATGATGATGGCATATATAGACTCACGCTTCTATATATGGATTTAGCTCAGTTAGCAGTGGCCAGAATGCAAGACAATGGTGTCGCTCACTGCAACCTCTTTATTTCCCCCCAGGTTCAGTTAAAAACACCAGAAGTGAAAATGACGCCAAACAGAGAACCCAAATGACCAAATCGAATCCATCTATGAGCTGAAACAATGAGGGGAAATAAAAAATTGCAAGAAAAAACTTGCATGTAATGAGCATTGGGACCAAGCACGTAAAAGTCAAGTAGCGAGCATTGTTTTCTCGAGTACAGTTTAGACAGTTTGCCTGCAAGTACTGAGAGAAAACACCAAATTCAGCCTTTCCCTCGAGTCACGGGCACACGACAGAGAGGAAGACGGCCACTCACGGCACTTACCTCTGACCCCGTGACCCGCAAACAGGCCGAGAGACAGAGACTAACTGCGTCTCCCTCACCCTGCAGCTCCGCTGTGCCACGGGGCCTGCGTGGAAGTGGACTCGGACACAGAGGCTGTTGTCAACGACGGCTTCAAGCTGGGCTGCATCTACTGTAAGATGAGAGGCGAGGTGGATGCCACGGCCAAAGTCCAATGGTCCTTCAAAGGCTCAGGCGACAGCAACTTCTCAGACGTAAGATTTTAGCACAGAATATGCATGTCATTCACGGTTTCTGAAGCCTCAGTTTTTGGTTGGTGTTTGGTTAACAAGCTGCATCCATAAACTGTGGAGGTGAAATGTGTGGCATGAACATACTGCCTATTCGGTGCTTTCACTTCCTGGATGGTCTGCTAGCACATTTAGGCCCACAGCAGTTGTATTATTTATCAGATGGTTGGATGAGCTGTAGATGCTCTTCAAGCAGGGACCAAATCCTGTCAGTTATGCTTGCATATCCCTAAAATAGCAGAGGTGAAATTTATTTAGCCAGAAATACAGTAAAATGTTCTGAAGCTGGATGTTGGATGTCTCAACACATCATCACAGCAGCCTCTTCTCTTCTGGGAAAAGGATGCCAATGCATTTATCATGAAGCAGAGCAGAGAGATGCATTTTCCATGACAGGTTTTCAGCACCGACTGGAAAATATCTTCTACTTACTTAAGGAGACACAACCAGGCACAGCAAAAGGCCATTACGCCTCATGCATACAGCAGGGAAGATCCCATTAGCCTTGAGCTGCCTTTTAGTTTCAGCATCCATTAATTCACCAGCAAGTGCAGATATGAGATGTAAGCTGCAGCTCAGTCAATATCGGGAAGAGATGTGGAGACCAGATGTCTGTTTCTTTAAACATGCATGAGTCACTGATCAATGGCTCTGAGATTCACAGAGAGTTGGGGGATGGCTGCGTCCACAGCGTTGGAAGATGGTGTGAATGCAGGAGGATGATTTATTCATCAAACAGCCTCTGACTAAGAGCTACCTCGTCAGGCCAGGACTCTGCAGTCTGTTTACACCTACAGGCCAGTGGACACTCTTTCAATGATGAGGATGTAACATCCTGGACAGGGAGGGACGCTGGTTTGAGGGCGGAGTCAAGGAGGCCATTTACGTGAAAAGGGAAAGACCATCTCTGAATGGAGGAGGGGGCGTAACAGTACATCTGTCACCATCTTACATGCTGTGATTGCAGCCATTCCCCAACTCTCTGTGAATGGGACTCATGGTTATTGATCAGTGGTCATGACAATTTGCATATTAAAGGAACTGACCTCACAGCCCAGTGTTCATTCAGTGGTGCTAGCTTCAATCATTGTGCAAATGTACTTTTTATAAGATTGGAAACCTGCAGTCAGACTGAAGAACTCACCTGGATGTCCAGATGAACAGAATCCACTTTCTGGGACTTCCTTACCTGGATGATTGAACATGCATCAAGACATATGAAAGATTGGACTGAGATCATCTGCAGAGGCTTATTTGAAGAGTTTCAGTCAGGTTTCAGAGTTCATCACAGCACAGAAACAGCTTTAGTGAAGGTTACAAATGATCTTCTTCTGGCCTCTGACAGTGGACTCATCTCTGTGCTTGTCCTGCTAGACCTCAGTGCAGCGTTCGAGCTTTATGGAGTTCCACAGGGTTCAGTGCTAGGACCAATTCTGTTTACATTATACATGCTTCCCTTAGGCAGCATCATTAGAAGACATTTACACTGCTATGCAGATGACACCCAGGTTGCACCTGTGTAGTTTATGGATGCAGTTTTCTCATCAGGCTTGTGTTGGGCGATGGACAGAGCAGCACTCTACACTCTCCTTTCAAATATAGCTCCAAAAACCAAAACCTTTAAAATGCAGAGAGTCTTCTGTGTGATGAAATGATTAGAGTGATTTCATGTGAAGCCTGTAATCCAATCCAAGAACAGGTAGAGAAACACACCAGAAGTGTAAAATGATGTCTTTCCCTCCCTCCGCCTCCTCTTCCAGCTGTACATTTATGAAGATGAACGCAGCAAGATCATTGACCCACGTTTCTACGAGCGTCTGGACTGGAACGGCAGCAAACATACCAGGGACCTGCAGGATGGCTCCATCTACATCCTCAACGTGACCTACAATGACACTGGAACCTACAAATGCAAATTTAGCCGGACCCTCAGATACAGCAACTATGCCTACGAAAAGACCAAAGAGAAGAACATCACCATTAATGTGGTTGCACGGAGTAAGCACTGAACTCACAACTGACTCATACTTCCTGTTCTGGTTTCCTAATTTTTACATGAGTTCTGAGATGGGCCTCATTTCTCACACTAACCAGAGTTACTGAACTGGACATGCTGGCTGTGTTAAATGCCATTATCTGGCAGATACGATCACTTGGCGTGTAGTAAACCCGATACAGCACACAGACGTCTGTCTGTGTGCTGTATCGGGTGTCAGTACAACTCTGTTGGTGCATCTTTTTAAGCAAGCTAGTATTTATTAGTATTCATCACTTTCCTCCTCTGGGAGAGAGCAGCACACCCTTCCAAAACAGCAGCCCTGGATGTTGGAAAAGGGCGAGCAACACCCTGTCTCAGTGATGTCACCACTCAGTTCACCGCCAAAGGACAACTTGTGTGTAAATGAGCCACGTCAGCGGCTTTGAACGGGACGCTGGTTTAAAATACGTTGCAGCGTCACATCACAAAGCAACAGTTTCCTTAAAGTGATTCATATTGTAGGTAAAGACCTGCAACCATACAGAAGAAACGGGTATTATTGTTTGTGCTACCAAATCATGGTAAATGGCCTGTATTTGTAAAGCGCTTTACTAGTCCCTAAGGACCCCAAAGCGCTTTACACATCCAGTCATCCACACATTCACACACTGGTGATGGCAGCTACATTGTAGCCACAGCCACCCTGGGGCGCACTGACAGAGGCGAGGCTGCCGGACACTGGCGCCACCGGGCCCTCTGACCACCACCAGTAGGCAACGGGTGAAGTGTCTTGCCCAAGGACACAACGACCGAGACTGTCCAAGCCGGGGCTCGAACCGGCAACCTTCCAATTACAAGACGAACTCCCAACTCTTGAGCCACGATCGCCCCTGAAATCAATTAGATTCTATTTCTTACTGATTTATTTATCACTCAAAATGCATCATGTAATCTAATTTAAAAAACTGATATTGATGATGTAGAAGATGATGATGCACTTAGCTCTACAGGTTAAGCGCATCCTTTATAAATTCCCTTCCCAACAAAGATGAGAGACATGAGCTCCCCAGGGTCCTGATTCGGCCTGGGGGTCTCCTCTCAGTAATGAGGTCAGTCTATGCTTAAGTAAAAGATTATGAGTTAAACACTCATTTTCAGACACTTTTTTTCTTCTCTTGGATCTTTATGATGTCATAGAGGGTCAGGTGGAGTTAAAACAGCTTGTTTCAGATCGAATCAAGACAATTAAAGATTTTGAACTATGTGAAGTTCAGGAAATGATGATTTTAAATCCAGGAGTCGTATCTTTGTAAAACTCGTATTGCATAAACATCCAAATTAACCCTGTGCGTGTCTCTAGTTACCCGGGGAATGGCGTCCATCTTGTCTGAGGTGATGATGTACGTCTCCATCATCGGGCTGCAGTTCTGGCTCTTGGTCGAGATGATTTACTGCTACAGGAAGATCTCTGCAGCAGGAGAGGAAGCTCTGAGAGAGAGCGCGTGAGTACCGCCTAAAGCACACGAGCAGTAGCAGGACGTTGTTTCCAAATCCCGCCGGGCCGTCCAAATGTCCCGACTTCCCACCTTCCGACCTTGTGTTTCCATCCTACTGTTTCAATCTGCTGTTTTCAACATGACATTTTCCTTTTCCTCTCACTGAGCTGACATCTTCTGATTCTTGTTTCTCTCCTTTTTCCTTCTCGCTTTCTTCCAGGGAGGAGTATTTAGCTATAGCATCGGAAAGTAAAGATAATTGTGCAGGTGCACAAGTAGCAGAATAGCACGGGTAGGTCTCGATCTCCGTGAAATCCCATATTTAGTTTCTTTTGTTTGCTTTTTCATTTTAAGAAGATGCAAAAAGGGCAGGTTAGGAGGTCATGCAGTAATCAGATTACATCCAAAAATCACGCAGACACATAAGAACACGTGTAAGTAGTTTTCATGTCAACATACTGGGGCTGCCACAAACGATTATTTTGATAGTCGACTAGTCACCGATTATTTTTGCGATTAGTCGACTAATCAGATCATCATCCATTGGACATAAAACGTACAGCTTATTGCACCAGCAGCATCTGCTCTTATATAACTATCATTAGCTTACAGCTTTAAGTGTTTAAGGTATGTGCTAACTAAAAATAAAGACAAGATGATAGTTTAATAAATTTTAATGAAATTTGCAGATTATTTCGGTGAAGTTTAATAAACTCCTTGCTATCTAAAATATAACAGGACACCGGAGTAAATTCTCAGCATCTCACACTTCTGATAATCAGCTGTCTGCTTGACGTTTATTCAGCTGTGTAAAAACTATAACTTTAATCTCAGCCAAACCGATTTACTCAGGAACAAATAAAATACTAAAAAAAGCCAAACAATAACATTTTTAAGTTATCTAAGTGACTTATATATCATGTTTAACCTGAGTAGCAAAAGACGGCGGTGGGTTTGAAAACGATTAGCCGGGAGTCCGGTGCTCTCACGGCTCTAGTTAGCCTAGCCCCCGGCTAGCTATCGAGCTAGTGGCTAACAGACGTCTCCGAAAACGTCGGAGCGCTTTTGAAAATATGTGGTGTCTTGATAAACTGAGCAGATATTTGAGGTTTACACAGCTACATTCTCGCCTGAAAATATGTTAAATGTTTATTTTGTGACCCAGAAAGAATAATAAGAGTAATATTAAAACTAACTAGCTGCCACCATTGTTGGAAACTGAGCTGGGCTGCGCTATGAATTCTGGGACCAGTGTTGCCAACTCCTCAGTAAGGAAAATCGCTATTGGTTGTCCTAAAAGTCGCTAGAAGTCGCTAAATGACGTCATCACCTAATTTGCATAATTGGTCATGCTAATGTAATTGTAACCTACGCTGCTGGAGAGAGAAATAACATCGTGGACGAGACATAAAGTGAGCAAAAAACGTCCTAAATGCATTTAGAGTTTATTTAGAACTATGAATTAAATTTCTTTTAGCAATTATTGTTTTTTAATGTCACAATTCCAACCCTGCTCCTTTACCCGGGCTTGGACTGGCAAAAGTGACCCGAAATAGGCACTCTGGGAGAGTTACTTTGTGTGTGTGTGTTTATAAGTAGTTTTAAACCTGATCCACAAAACAGCATAAGAGTAAAAGAAGAACTAACTGCGTTACAGCACCCGCTGCTTGTTGAGAGTAAAAGCGATATGCGCTTTCACGTCTTTTTTTAGCGACTTTTTTTTAGAAAGAAAGTCGCTAGGGGATCTGAAAACTCGCTAAATATAGCGACAAAGTCGCTAAGTTGGCAACACTGTCTGGGACACAGCTTCTTCTTCGGGGTTTAACGGCAGCTGGCATCCTTGTACATGCAGTGCTGCCATCTTCTGTTTCAGTCCGGTATTACACTCTTAAATCCTACTACTTATTCCTGCGTCTTTTGTGATCTTACAAAGCTTCAAACGACGCATCGACTATTAAATCAGTCGTCGACGATTTTGATAGTCGACTAATCGTGGCAGCCCTACAACATACAAGTCATACATTTGCAGCAAAGCTCACTGTGGGTCAGGTCTTGCTTTACTTTTCTCATCATTTTACTGAATTCTGATTTTACTTTTACATAAATTAATAATGAAACTGAAAAATTCCAGTAATTATGTGTTTTGAATCAGTCTGGTGACCCCAGGCTTCATCTTACAAGCGCCTCTCGTTAGATAGCTACACTCAGGCGGGAGATCTTCAAAATAACATAATAACATCTTGAGGAACATTTAGAGAGCACTACATGACATTAATACTTTCAGATTTTATGCTGTAAGAACACCTGATCGTGTGCTCACAGCACAGCTCTGTCCAGAAAACCAGCACTGGCAGGTCCACCACTGCTGTGGGCCTGCGGTGTCCTCATATGGAAGCAGGTTCACACTGAGCATGTGCAACAGACACGAAAGAGTCTGCAGACGCCATGGTGACTCTTCTGCTGTCAACACCTGTCACGACTGGGTGTGTCAGCGATGGTCAGGGACAGCGGTCCCCAACCTTTTTTGTGCCATGGACCGGTTTAGGCCCGACAATATTTTCATGCCTTTAAGGTGTCGCGGATAAATACAACCAAATAAAACTAGTACCGGTATCGAAAAAAAGAAGATTTATTCATAACACACGTGAAAAGACCCAGGAAAACAGAGTAAACGATAAAAACGATAACAAAATAACGCTGAAAAACGATAAAAACCCTGAAAACCAGACATTTCACACATGAGCCTCAACTCTCGCGGCCCGGTACCAAACGACTCACGGACCGAGGCCCGGGGGTTGAGGACCGCTGGTCAGGGAGGACCACGCCGACCTCCACCTGTTAGCCGACAGCACCCTGAATGCTGTTAGGTACCATCAGCTGGTGAAGTGGGCGGTGCGTTACTCCTGCGGGACAGTCTTCACTGGCCAGCTTCATGTGGTCATGCAAGCAGATTATTGATGATTGGCGTTGTCACCGGCCAACCCTCAGATTTCCCAGACCTGAATCCATCAGAGGAGCTGTGGAGTTTACATATCAGACCCACAGACCTCATCAGGAGCAGTCAGGAGTGCTGCACACCTCTGAGCCACATCACATTGATGAATTATGTGGGCTTTTTATGGCCCCTGGACCTCATGTTTGAAACCCGTGCTTTAAATTTAGTTTATCAGATGTAAACTGAGCTCACTGCCTCACATCGCTCGACTTACAGTTTTCTTTGTTTTTTAAATCTTCAGTTCGGGGAAACGTTCAAGGCAGCTTCTTTGAGGAGTTGCTCGTCCTCTTGTGTGCCCTCTCCTCCTCTCACCATCCTCTCCACAAGCTGGAAACATGGAACCACAGCGAGGACAAAGATCTTCATGGAAAGTTTTTTTTTTTCTAAAGTGACTTTCTGCAGCAGGATGAAGGACGAACTTTCAGAGGGAACGCACGGATGCATCAGGTCTTTGTAAAGCTGGACAGAGGGAGGGAGTCATGCTGTATATAGGTGTATACGTCTGCACAGAACACATGTAGGGTCTATTATACGCTATGTATTCACTAACTGCATGATTACAAGCTTATCAAGAAATACTTCATCACTCTCCATGTGTTGGTGAGCGTTAAAATCACTGGTTTCCTCTGCAGGTTCACTAAACTGTGGAGCCACATAAAAACTGTTTATCATCCTTATCTATATAACCATGATAATCAGTTTACACCACAAAATAATGTCAAATACAAATATAAGTGCTGGTCTATCTTACGTGCAGCTCACTGTTCATCAGCCGGATCAAGTGTCCAAACACCTTTTTAACCTGCAGCACATGAAACACGACAGCTTCACCTTTACACGCAGCAGGAAGGTGCAAATGTTACCTCACTGTTAGCTCACAGTGGACATATTCTGCTTTTCCTTTTTCTCAGTCATATATACATTCCTACGATGGCGTTCAAACCCTGAACTTTCAGCCCCAGATGAAGCCGTCATCCTCCGCCTCAGAGGCCAAATCCTGTTTTTGTGTCAGGCTGTAAAAATGTTTATTTCTGCTGTAAAGTTTACTGTAGAGTCTACGACTCACTGCTGGAGGCAGGCCCTGGTGGACGTTAGGGGAACTGCAGCTTCTGCAGCTGTTTGCCGTGTGCTGTGGTGGTGCTAGTTACTGCTGCAGACTTTTTGTTTGCACTGGTGAACAAAAGGCATGCAAAGCTATTCCATTTCAGACCAGCAATATAAACGGAGCAGGAATGAGCAGAATAGGTCTACAGCAGCTAGTTTTTAAGGTTTAATATTAGATCCTGTTTTATCTCATGTACGTCACAGGCCAGGTTAAAAAAGCCTGGCAGGCCTTTTCAGCAGATCACCGCCTGTTTAAACTGGCTGTTTGACACGAGGAGGCTCGCTGCTCATTTAAACTTGCCCTTCAAAGCTGTTTACAAGCCTCAGTGCTGAAAAAAAAACTGACTTCCTGTCACAGATCAGAAGCTGATGCCCCTGAGAAAGTGTAACCCTCAGCTGCTGGAAGTTTCCCACTGATGTTTAACTCCACACCAATGTCTTAGTGTCTTTGTAGAAAACTTAAGGGCTCAAACTATTATAAAACTGCCGTGGGCAAATGCACCACAAACCGTGCCCAGTGTGCCTCCCGGAGAGAAGCCAGTGGAAACACAAAAGGGAAAAATGTGAAACATGTTTTTCCTAAAAGCTTTTAAGAAAAACATGTTTCCAGAAAGCCACTAGATGGCAGCTCAACACTGCCAGTCTGCATGTTTACTGCTCGTCTATTGTACAAAAGTAAGTTTCATACTTTGAGAAGAACGAGACACACGTACCTGCATGCTGCGTGTTGGAATAATGCAAAGGCGGAAATGTGATGTTTTCTTTTCAGAACAAACACCAAAAGTTTGAGATGCTAAAAAAGAACAAATAAGCGTCCGTGCCCTCCTTTGTAAGCGATGAATACATTTTCCTGCACAAACGAAGGAACCGGCGAAACGAGAAGAAGCCCTCCCCGCTGCGCTGCTCGTGCTTCAGCAAATCAGAATCTGCAGTTTTAGGTGTGGAAATGTTGCTTACTGGAAACAAACTGAAATAAATCAAACTTCTGACACAATAAGCTGTTTGAGGCCTTTACATGTGTGTCGGGTTAATGTGCAGTGATGTCTGTGAATGAAGTTAAACTGAGCTGCAAACACAAATTAGTTTTTAAAGTGAATTCTGTTCAGTGTTGGGGAGTAACGGAATACATGTACCGCCGTTACGTATTTAAAATACAAAATATGAGTAACTGTATTCCGTTACAGTTACCGTTTAAAAAGGTGGTATTTAGAATACAGTTACTTTGTTGAAATAAATGGATTACACGGCGGTACTTCCCTGTTTCATATTGTGGCGGGTCAGGACTGTTTGGGTTTTGTTTGACAGCTACGTTCTGTTGTTCAAGGCAGCGTTACGGTCGCCATGGTTACAGGGTGACGCTCTCTCTGCGTGTTTCCTGGGTGAGAGAGCGCCTGTTGTTGTTGTTGTGCTAAGCTAACAGGCAGAATGCTACAGGTATAGCTCTAAAGAATGTAGCATCATGGGCAGTGTAGTCTGTGCTGCAGGGAGAATGGACTGCCATACACGTTATGTGTCTGTGAGCGAGGGAGGGAGAAAAAGGAAAAGTACGAGCTGTCATCGAGCAAAAACGGGAGCTGGAAGCATGTAAATATAATAATAACCACTGCAGCCAAGAAGAGAGCCTGACGAGCCCAGCTGTAAGTAAGCTATTAAGACTCGACTGTACACCGTGTTCGTGTTTTCCTCTGAAACAATAAGTTCTGTTGGAGCAGCCTTTCAACGCCTCTCTCTGTCTCTGCTAGCAAAGTTGACCCAGACAACAAAGTAAAGCTAGTTTTCGGCTACGAGCCCGACACAGAACCCACCGTATTAGCCAGAGGTCCCTTTACTACGGTTCGGAGCCGCGGACCTTCAGTAACAGTAATAAATCACAGCAATAGTACATTCATGTAGTTGTAAACAGCATGATAATATATTAAGTAATCCAAAGTATTCAGAATACGTTACTCTCATTGAGTAACGTAACAGAATACGTTACAGAATACATTTTGGGGCATGTATTCTGTAATCTGTAATGAAATACATTTTAAAAGTGAACCCTCTGTATTTACTTTCATGCAGTCTTCTCTCTATGGTAGACTTGGATATCGAGTGTTGTTCACTTGGTTGGCTGTTGTGAAGGGTTTCTCTTCACCATGGAAATTATTCTGCGATCATCCACCACTGCGGTCTTCTGTGGACATCCAGGTCTTTTTGCGTTGCTGAGTTCGGTGCTTTCTTTCGGTCTCGTGGTGTACCAAACTGAGACTTTGCTAATCCTAATATTGGAGTGATTTCTCTAATGTTTTTTTTCCTGCTTTGGCAGGTTAAAGGTGGCTCGTTTCACCTGCATGGAGAGCTCCTTTGACTTCATGTTGTCTGTTCGCAGCTGAGACCTTTTATTTCATAGACACATGAAGCACTTTTTGTAGTTTTATTTATTAGCTACACCTTGCTAGCACCAGATCTGAGCCCTTTTCAATTCTTCACAGATTCAGAAAGTTGCAGGAAACACCTGAGATTTTGGACCATGTTCATGTGATAACATCACACAGCTGCTGCACTCAGTCCTGTTCCAACTTTCCCAAAGGTGCTGAGATGATCTGAGCTTTGTGAGCATCATCATGCCAGGAGAAGCCAATCAGAAGATGGCACGCTGAGGTCATAAAGGGACGTGCATGGTCAGCAATCCCGAGAGAGGGAACTGCATCAGGGCACCCCAGCTTTAGTCTTGATAAGTTTTCTGTTGTTCTTTTAATTTTTGCGCCCACCCTGACCACCACTGTAAATAAAGCGGTTAAGTAAAAGTCACACAGACTAACTGCACCTTCTAGTGGTGGAAAGAGGCATTACAGTAGAGCAGAGCCTGGTTTATCCTCACTGTTGTTTCAACGATCATCAGCACAGGAGCTCAGATATTCCCGGGATGGGACGACATGGTGGGGGAAAGATGAGACCCTTTGGAGACTCTGCTTCCTGTTTCAACATGTCCTACCTGCACTGACGGAGGTTTTCCTCGGTTGGAGAAGACTGCAGGAACTTTATTTGTGAACCAAAATGGATTAAGCCAAAGGAAACAAACACGGACTCAAAGAAAAGTGAGGCGTTGTTGCGTGTTTAGAGCTTTTCATTTCTCTCCATGGCATGGTGTACAATCACATCTTTACAGTACATTCCCATCTCTGCTCCTCATCCCTCTCTCCCTCCTTTAATAAATATTACATCCTTTTGTTACCCACGCTCGGCCGTGCACAGCAGGGCCCGCATGCTTCAGCAGACGCCGTTTTCCAAAACGAAATGGAGAGAGAAAGAACGAGAGCGTGAGGAAGAGCAGGAAAGAAAACCAGAGAGGAAGCTCTCGGGTGGGTGAAATGTTTTCAGGTCCAGTGAGCGGGGAGGACGAATAACGACAAAAATCAAAGACGGAAGATGAAAACTGAATAAAAAGAAAATGAATCGTACAAACACACACACAGAAAAACAATACTGCCAGAAAAATTCCCTTTTTTTCTTCTCCGGGAGCCTCACAGGTCTGCTTGGTCCTCACAGGAGTCGCTCCGTCACTGATCAGAGTTTCCACCTGAACCCGACATGAAAGAGAAATCTTCAAAAACAAACTAACACGAACGCCCGTCTCTCACCTCCAAATGTCCTCTGCTGCACACACACTCACACGGTTCATTATTACCATTATATATATATATATATGTATCTCTATGTACTACTCTGCTTGAAACATTCAGAACATGAATCACTATTATTGCTGGAGCCAGTGATCGTTCTCGTGGAGCCCCTCTTGGCCCACACAAAACAGCAAATCAGAGCAGGAAACAGGCATCACATGACTTCTTCAGAGCAGGACGAGACAGTCAGCAGCAACAATAAATACTGTCATGGTCCAGGAAACAGTCGGACGCAATCAGTTTGAAAAAGACGTGAAACCCTGACGGAGCCCGGGAGAAGTGGGAGCGCGTTCCTCGTCCTCTCTTTTTTCTCGTCCGCTGAGAGTCGATCGACGTTCCCGCTTTCCCGAATCGTGAACCTCTGAAATGTTGCAGGTCAGAAGAGGAAGTTCGGTCTGTGATAGTCGAGGTCTGAATTAAAGGAGATTGCAGCTGACCGGGTGGTCTGAACGGGCCCACCTGTGGCCTCGTCGCACACTCACACACTCACACACACACACACACACGCACACACACACACGGTCGACTTGCAGCTGCAGGGAAATTATTGCTGTGGTCCTGAAAGCTTCCAGTCTGAGTTCACTCGAGGTGAACGTCGCTGTTTCAAGTCAGTCGGGCGAGAAGAGTTCGGAGCGGCGTCCTCTCTCACCGGGGTTCAAACAGGAAACGATCCGAATCTCTGCGGGTTCGGAGGTTGGGAGGGGGGCAGTCGGAGCAGGCGAGGTTCAGGCCTCGGTCAGGGACTCCGCGTCAGCAGGGGGGTCCTGCTTGACCTCTGGGACCACGATGCCCTGGTGGAGCTTCTCTAAAGACTGCTTCATCTGCAGACAGAGAGACGCACACGCTGGGTTATAATCTGTGAGCTGAAGCCAGCCGCCAACGCAAACTGAAGCGGGACGCCAACCTGGTCGAGCAGCGAGACGGAGGACTGCAGGATCTGCTGCCACTTGCTGAGCTGGGCCTGATGAAACTGCCTCTGCAGCTGCAGGACCTGAGCCCACTCCCCAGCTGTCTGAGGCAAAGGACTGAGGGGTGAGGAGGAGGAAGGAGAAGCAAGAGGAAGAAGAAGAGCTCTTTAACCCAGAGTCAACAGCACAAAGTGAATCACATTTAATACGAGTGTGATTTAGTAACGCTGACGACCTTTTGTTTTTGTCTAAGAAACAAACGGAGCAATAAATGAGACAAAAAAGCAAAAGTAATACAAATGAAAACTCATAAACACAGACTTGTCAGAAGGTTCAATACACAAGCTTCCAAAAATGTGAATTTCCATGTGCGTTAGTGTGTGAGCAGGAACTCAAACTTTTAGTTTGAAAGTGCACTTCCTGTCCTGTGTGCCGTCCAACGCACCGAAACATGTTTGAAACCTCAGCAGGTTATTAAAAATATCCACAAACCCGTGCGTGAGCGGTTTCATGGAGGAACTATTTTCTTCCAACCAAACCGAGCGTGTCACAGCGTGCAGGAGGCGGCCGCACAAACCCGAGGATTAAACCTTTCGCTCCTCACGGGATGGAAACAATGACGTCCACCTGCAACGTTAGCTCGCTTCACACTTCTGTAACTGGCGGATGTAGACGGTAGAAAGAAAATAGTCCCTGCGTCACAGAGAATAAGACAAGACGGGACTTCCTTCCTGCTGAAAGCCAGGTTTTTATTTTTGCCGTTTGGTAGATTTTTTTATTATTTAAATGATCCTCGTCCTATTTTTACTGATTTTATCCCTTTAAAACTTCTTGTTCTGATGTGTTGCTATGCAGTGACAGAGCTGTGGTCCCCCACAGGAGCAACTCACACCAAACACCAATTGTCCTTCCCAGAGGAACGTGTGTGTGTGTGTGTGTGTGTGTGTGTGTGTTTAAGGAAAACAGGGCGGTGTCTTTTACCTGTCAGCAACAGAGTAGGAGTGCCACGTCTCCAGTGTATGTGCGGCTCTTTCCAGAGCGTACAGCTTGTAGAACAGCAGCATGTTGAGCGCCACCAGCACCACCAGGCTGACGGGGACAGACAGAGAGCGCACAGAGGTCAGAGTCACTCAGCGCCAACCGCAATCTGAAAATGTTTCACACTGAACCACACGGACAGCAGGGAGGTTGAAAAACCAAAGAACAAAAGAACACAAATATTTGTGGGTTTGTTCGAGTCTGAGCTGTTACAGGAAGAATCCACCGTCAGCTAACACACAGTTTTTTAATTTTAAGGCTTTTTTAAATTTTTGTTCAATTTTCCGTCTTACTGGAAACCTTTAACTAGAATTCATCCCAGCAACGATACAAACGACACAGACGGCAGGCGGTGGCCTTTAAGCTGGTCTCACTGCAGCACGTGTACATGTGTGTCAAACATGCTGAGGACGTATGACCAGCAGGTTCGGATTAAAAACTTCTGAAACAATTATTTGATTGATTCTAATTTTGTAACTTTGTTGCAGTTTAAAACGTCTTATTTTACAAATAAATCAGACTTGTTGGCGACGGCTTCGCTCAGTGCTTCTGTCTCTAATATCCAATAAAGGCTAAAAGGCCCCAAAATGATCTAATATAATGTGGTGTCACATTTCTTCAGACAGATTTCATCTTTTTTTATACGACTTAAAATCTGGTTATGAATCCTCGTTTAAATAATCCTCCTCTTTGGGGACAGATAATCGTACGTTTATGAGAGCAGCTTAAAATAATCAGCAGCTGTGCTTTTAGACCGAAGAGAAATGAATTTATCACATTTCATTTGAATTTGTTTCACGTTTAGCCTGAACGGTGGATTTTCCCTGTACGTTTGTGCTCAGAGGTCATATTTAAACAGCCAGTGGTGTAACGTTTAAAGCCGCTCATACGAACCTGATACAGATCCTACGCACAAGAAGTAATGCAGAAAGGAGGGAAAAAGAGAAATGGCGAGAAAGGCATCGTGAGGCCGTTAGTAAGCAGAAGGATCGATTTCCAAAGTGTCTGAATGAGCAACGTTCAGCAGCGCACTGAGCAGCAGCGAGCTAGTTTAACCAGAGACATACAATCAAAGCAGGGGTGTGATCAGCTCACAGTATAGGAAGCGCACGTCGTGCACCGGTCCTGACGCCGCCGTGCAACGGTACAACTCTGTCTCCGCTGCCGCTGATTAAATAAGACCACACATGCTGGACAGACAGAGCGACGCTCACCCACAGATCCACCCACACGCTCGACTCCACAAACACTTACATGAAGCTGACGATGAGGAGGATGGTGGATATGCTGTTGTGCCCGCCGCCACGCGATCGCTCCCCCAGCTTCATAAACTGAGAGCCTAAAGGACACAACAGTGAACACTTTGTTACTGAATCAATTACAAATCAATGAGGTTGTAAAACCAAACACAACCACCAGAGGGCGTTGGTGCACAGAGGCAGGATTCGCTGGTTGCGTCTGTATCCGGGCGGACTTACCGGCTTCTCTCGCGTCCCTCTCCTCTCCCACTCCTCTGTCCCCTCGGTCTCCAGCACCCGCTCCTCCTCCTTCCCTCTCTCGCTCCCTCTCGCCCTGCCGCCGCGAGCACGCGCGTTTCCTGCGGCGCAAGCCCGGCGGGGTCTTGGCAGCGTCGGTGCCCACCGCTTCGCCTGTGGTCACCACGGTAACCTCAGTCTGCAGGAGTGTCTCCAGCTTGCACACCTCGCTCTCTGCGTGAGATTTAAAAGAAGAGATTTAAAACCCAGAATGGACAAATGGAAGACTTTCTTTAAACAGAAATGAACTTAATGGCTCCAGTTTGTCTTTTACATAAAGTATCAGTGCACACGCAGAAGTCCAGGCGATTTCTTTAAAAGCGCCGACCACGACCGCGACCAGACACGTACAGAAAAATGTGTACGTCTGCCTGATTACAGGCCGGAGCTTGTGACGGTGTGACAGAATGTAAGCGCTGATATCTGATATGCTCTCTGTCAGCGCCCATGTCTTGTTTATCTGTGGACAGCGTGAGGCCCACCTAAACATCCACTACACTCAGCGCACAAGCAGAAAACGAGTTATCATAATATCATTACAGTGATATGATGTTCTCTCATTCAGCTTCTAACGATTCACGTAATTTAATTCCCCATCAACAGTTTTATTCTCCATATTAAGACGTTTATAGTTATTAACAGAGCTGCAGGATGAGCTCAGATCAGGTTTAGTGAAGCTTCCTCATCAGTTCAGCTTCTTTAGAAAATGTAAATATTTAAATTCAAAACCATAAAACCTGAAATAACATTTTGTTTTGGAGTCACTACAGGAGTCTCCTCCCCTTTTCCTCAAGCTCCGCCTCCTGTCCCTGTCAGTGCCACGTCTCCCAACCATACATCACAGCCGTCCCACTGTCATCTCACAAAACTTCGTCTGTGAAGGTTCTCAGTCATCCAGGTCATCGTAGTCAAAGGAGCTTGCAAAGAAAAGTGTCTGGACTTCTTTAAGTTACTTGAAGACGTTTCATCTTCAGTTCTTCAGAACTGAAGAAGCTTCTCAGATGAAACGTCTTCAAGTAACTTAAAGAAGTCCAGACACTTTTCTTTGCAAGCTCCTTTGACTCACAAAACTTCCCTTTCTCTCTTCCTGCCATTCTTCTGTCACAAATCACTCCTGACGCTCATCTCCGCCCACTCCACCCACTCCACCCTCTTCGTCACAGCTTCTACCTTCAACATCTCTGCTCCTTGCATCATCTTCACACTTTTTAATGCAAGAAATTCGATTTTTTTTCTTTTTTCTTTATTTAAATTAGACTTAAGAATATTAATTGACTGCTCGTGGTCTCTTTGCAGTACCATCACAAGCCACCAGGGGGCTGCGTGGACGCAGGTAAACAAGGCCTACATGGATTACCTAAAGATTTGTTGACATTTGAGACATCTGAATATAAATTTAATGCACTTTGCTTCTGTTGTCTCACACTGCACCACACTGAACACAGTGAACTTATATTTAGAGCAAACTATCAAACACTATCAGCTCTCAAAGCTTTCTCTGTTCAAAGAACTTGAAGTTGTAGATAAACAGCTCGCGGTCACATTACAAACCACATCAATCCTCCATCTCTCTGATCTGCAGCAGGAAGCATCCTTTTTTCTTTTAAATGAAGCATTTCCTGTTTGTCTCTCTCAGCCTCTGTTGAACGCGGCGGCTCGGCTGCCCTGACTCACCCATGTGTTTGTAGTACTCTTCGATGCCGCTCCAGGTGTTTTTTTCGATCAGCGCCTTCACCAGGCTCCACGGCTGCTTCCTGTAGCAGATGTCTGAGGAAACTCTGCCAGAGGAGACGCAAAGGAGCTTTTAAAGCATGCACAACATTTTTAAGCATCATTTTATTCTCTGGAAAGAAAAAGTCTTTCGTTGAACCTGCGCTGCATCACTTTGGTGTTAATCAGGACTTTTCTCAGTTGGTAACTTCACATAGGGCCTCTTACATTTTCTACAGTCTGATCTGATAATTCAGACTCAAACTTCCGTTCGTATAAGAGCATTTCACAAAATTAGCAAGCCAGCATGTTTCAGTCTACCAAAGAACTGCATCAAGTTCAGAGAATTATGCAAGTACAACTCGACTAAAGAGTCGAGCTCTGAATCGGAGGGCTGAGGGCGATTTTGATACCGTTTTCAGGTTAAACTTTAAACAAAGTGTGGCTTTGTGTATATGTTTTAAAGCACAAACCTACAAACCATGGTGATATGATTCGATATTTCACCCAGAATGCTTTTTTTAAAGAGCATTGGCAGAAAATGGAGGAAACATGCAGGTACCCACGCATGTTCCTGTTACTCTACATCACAGACGTCAAACTTCGATGTCAGAATATTAATGCTTGAAGTTGGTTATGAATAATCCAGAGAGCATATTTAGTGTTACTGCTCTCCAGGTGGGAACTTCTCACACAATTTCTTGGGAAAGACATCTGTCAAAACAACCGACATCTCATATTTAGGTTCATGTAATCAGACAGAAAGCGACTACCAGGAGTATTTACAGCCTAAAGCAGAATGAACTAGGCTGCATTTGGGCTTGAGATGAAGATAACTGGGAACAGGAGAGCCACCGCTCTCACTTCAGCGAAGCTGTCTTCAGGCCGTGTTGCGTAACGGTCTATTGAGAAACTACCGTCTGCTGCTGTTGGTGGAAAATGCTGAAGAATGCTCTTCAGTCTGGGAATGCTACAGTCGAGACTTCAGACACGTGGAGTGCCATCTCTATCACAGTCATGCTCACAGGCTGAGCAGAAATTAAACCAAATATTATTATTTTATTAAAAAATAAAATGTGGACTAAGACTAAGACTTTGGTGAAAACAGCTGGCCTGACGAGGCTTCGGTCCGTCTGAGTTTTCAGACTTTTGGAGCTTTTCCACTGCTTTTAATCATTAAAGTGGACCTTCGCCGTGTGCTGGTGGTGCCTCTTTGAGCTCTTTAACGGATCATCTGACTGACAGCATTCGACACCAGTGGGTGATGATGTCACGGTGGCTTCACCTACGGGCTGCAAACTCTGTCCTGTGGTTCATTTTAGCCGTGCTAAGCAGCGTCTCCGGTACGTCAGCTGAGTCAGCTGCTTATTACTCTAACAGCATTTTCATAATAAGGACTGATTCTGATGGAAGCTAACAGAATATTAGCCTGTAGCTACTTATGTAATCATGACTTCTTCCTCTGCTCGTCTGCTGTCGTGTTTGTCGACCTGCTCAGCTCATGCTGTCGTGTTTGGATGTCCTCATTTATCAGGGACTGACAGGCGGCGCAGAGCTCTGTTGAAATCTTATTTCCTTTAATAACTGCTTTTATTTTATTTTATTTTTTAAACGGGATATTCTGCGACTTGCCCGTTGCTTTTAGAGCAAGGGAAGTTATGAATTTACAAAGTGAGATGTACTCGATTGGATTATTATCTAATCACGATCGTTATCAGTCTCAGTATCATCAAGTAAAGCAGCGCCGAGTGCAACAGTGTTTTCAGTAAGGAGCCCGTCTGATAGCGTGCAGGCTGCTGCATAAATAAACTCGAGTGTTTTTTCAGTTCTTCATTTGTTCGCTCGGCCGTGGCTCTAAGTGACACCGTGTGAGCGTGAAGAGTAAGCCGGGCGACCTCCACGAGCGCACAAACCTGAGTCGGCTCTTGTGTTTGTTGATGGAGGTGAGGCAGTATCTGTGGACGGTGTAGAAGTAGTCCTGGTATGGGATGCCTGAGGTGATGACCTCCGAGTCCACCACGTAGCACTCGCCCCGGGCGCTGCTTTTCTGCAGCGTCTGTAAGCAGGCAGAAGGTGGAGTTTTAGTGCAACGCAGGATCCATGTTTTTCACTCCACGTAGAAACTACAGGCAGGAAGTGAATCCAACACAGAGCCCCGCCCCCAAAAAACCCAAAAAACCTAAACATCACAGTTGTACGTCAAAACCTTTCTGAGTCAGTGCTTCATGTTAAACATGCAAAGCCACAAAACAACACTAGTAATCATGGTGGCTGCATCCGTTATGTGCATCTGTGGTTCCCTCTGATTTATCAGCAAATCTATCGTGCTCTTCTCTAGCTAGCTGCGGTTTGTTGACTAAAGCTGCTGCAAGTTTCCCACTTTTGATGCAATACCTGCATCAAACATGCTACAGAGCTAGCAATCCAAACTGCTCTCACAGTAGTTAAACTGTCAGTTATTACGCTCCTTAAATATAATAATCACACCATCATCATCATCATCATCAGTGATAATATTGAAGCCCACCTATTCTGCTTCCTTTGTGCTCGTATTACACGCTCATGTGGAAAATAAAGACTGCAGTGAAAAACTTTCTTTGAGGTTTGTGAGCTGCTGTGTGCAGCTCTCCTCAGGTCCTGCCACAGTCCTGCTTCTCTGCTAAGGATCGTTGTCCTGTTGGCTCATATCTGACTGCAGAACATTTGAACATACAGCGCTGGCAGTTGCTACAAGGTGTTATCTTATGTATCATCTGATGCTTTAAACATCTCCAGTTTGGCCTCATCTATCCAAACATTGTTCCAAACTGTCAAAACCTCTGCAGATGAATCGAGTGCACCAGCAGCACCTGGCTGCTCTTTATCCTCTTTCCACTCGCACAGCTTCTCAAAAAAGAGGATTTTTATATTAAACACGTCTAAATGTGTTCAAGTGATGGGTCAACAGCTCAGAATGCTACAAATGCTAATGTCCGACAGAACACGTCTCCAAATTCAACTAAAAAGTTAAACTGACTCATAATTATTGACGTGTAATAACACCGAGTCATCTTCTCTCACATCTCAAATTAGAGCTAGTTTTAGCATCAATACAAAATAAAACCTCCCCTCCAGTTTCTACACAATGAAGCTAGAAACGTTCGCCCTGACGACTGACCTGCGTCTCCACCACAGGGGCGGTCTTGGGCCCGAGGGGGTTGTTGAGGGCGATGGTGTAGCTGAGCACACGGCTGGTGTTCCCACTGCTGCCGTCCTGCTGCCATTCACCCACCGACAGGTCTGAAGGGGAGGGAGAACAAGAGTAACGAGAGGGCCCGAGAGACTCAGTGAAAATGGGAGAGCGACAAAAAGGAGAACACGCCAGGCTCCGAATTTATGAATGAAAAGGAAAGAGTGCGAGAGCGAGGAGAGAGAGTCAATGCACGCTCCTTTACACAAAGAAAGAAAGAAAGAAAGAAAGGAAGAAAGGCCCCAGTTAGAGCTACAGAATGTCCCTGAGCGAGCTGGGCCTCCAACCAGCGGCCGGATCAGCCTCACAGCTTCACTTTCATCTCAGCTTCACAGAGAAACACTAAAATATACAACAAATGAAAGCAAAGGCAACTCTGAGTGACAGCTTATCAAACATTATCATTTTAAAACAGTTTATAACGTGCATAGTTCATATTTCTGTGTAGTTTTCATATTTATATCCTGTACACAGCTTGTACATACTTATAGTTATACCTTCATACCGTGTACGTTGTAACATACCCATAATATAATATATCTGTATAGCTGTAATATATCTATATTGCGGCTAAAACACTTTCTGGATGGATGCAAACTGCATTTCGTTGCCTTGTACCTGTAACATGTGCAACGACAACAAAGTTGAATCCTATTCTAAAGAAAAAGTGACGCAGCAAAAAGAAGAGGAGCAGGTTTTTCAGCAGCTCGTCAGCGGGACACACGGTGAGCTTCAGCAGCGTCACAACAGTAACATCCCCAAAATCTGATTTATTTTCATTTCAAACACTGGAGCTACAGAAATGGACGCTGGCAGATCAGGTATCAGCAAACTGAGAATAAGAGTGGATGAACTTATTTACTTATTTACCAGCAGATGAGCAAACCTTAACTGTTAGTGTCTCAACAGGAAAAACTCGCTCTGTCACACTTAACTTCCTGCAACAAGTTCACACAAGCACAGTGGAGGTTAGTGAAGTTAACTGTGGGCAACATTAGAGCATGACATCATCCAGCAAAGCTACACGGTTAACAGCAGGGACTCAGAGTATGGCTAAGCTATTAGCTTTAGCTTCAAACTACAATTAAAACACGACAGCTGAGATGAAACCGTGTGTCTGCATGACTGCGGCAGATTCAGCCCAGTTCACCTTTATCTATTTATTTAGTTTAAAAAAGAGGAAGTAATTAAACATCATGGAAATCCACCGAAATGAAACGAGTGAGTCATCAGGCCTGACTCTCAGGAGTGTTTCTAACCTACCGGTGAAGTGTCGCTGGGAGAAGAGGTGCTGGATGAAGTGTGTGTCAGCAGAGAAGAGCAGGTCATGCAGTTTGTCCACGCTCATGCGGACCGCCGTGTTGATGAGCAGCCGCCCGCTAAGGTCGGCGCAGAACGCTTCCACCTCACCTGCGGGGCCAAAGAAAAGTTTGTTTTGATGTTTCTACAAAATATTCGCCTCCACCACGAAGGTTTGCTTTGTTCATGAGCAGGCGCATCACAGTGTCGCTAAAGGCAGAGCTCGACCAAACACGGTTAACTTTGTGTTTTTACATCTTTGCATCGTCATAGGACAGTTTTTGGATGTTCTCAATAAGTAGGATATCAATATGACCATCTCAGGCACATAAGCCACACCCACCTGCTGTTAAACCTGTTAATGAGCGACAGCCAATCGCAAAAATATTAGCTTAAACTCACAGTAAGGCCCAGCGTAAGTATAACAAGGATTATTTTGAACAGTGAATCATGCAAAGCCACTCTAGCCGAGTCCAAGAACAAACAAATGTGAAGTAAACGTCTACAGCACCATATAACACGCGCAGCTTGGAGGTGATTGCAGATGCGTCAGCTGATCGGGGAAGCGTTTCAGTTTGGTTCAGGTCAGATTTAACTGAAGTGAGACAAAGTACAGCATGTTCATGTTTACAAAACCTGCATTCACTGCTGACGTGCAGCCAAGCAAAGAGTCATTGTTCTGAGATCAGGAGGGCAGGAAACCACTTTAATATTATTTATTACCTACATAAAGATACCTCTGAGTCTTACTGAAGCTCTAAGATGTTATCAGAATTAGTTTTTAGATGAAATTTATGCCGACAGATTCAAATTAAACCTCTTTTCTTGTGGTCTCTTTGCCCAAACGACACTCACTCTCTTCCTGTGTGTCAGACGAGTTGCTGGGGTCTGTGGGCAGGTCCTCATCGTTGGTGATGTCCAATGACGAGAGGTTTCCCAGACTGGCAGTTGGTGGGGGCAGCATGTGATTGGCTGACTCGGACAGGCTGTCTCCGCCTTCTTCCAGAGTCTGATGCAGAGGAGGCGGGGGAGAGAGAAAGAGCACATGGGAGGGCAGTTAGTGAGGGGTCTGAGGGAGATCACCCCATTGTCATATGACTTGAGAGGCCTCGCAGCGAGGCTGGCCTCGTGCTGATGTGGCCTCGGCAGGCACACCGCTGTAGCCATCCAATTAATGTGAAACCGGCACAGAGTTGACACAGCGCTGCATTTATTCACTCTGTCAGCGTCGAGATAACGGCTGCAGAGAAACGACCGCAGCAGCAGCTTTTGGCTGATTGGACACAGACGAATGCAGACTGCACAGATACTTCCCATCAATTCCTTCTTGGCTGGAGGTCTCGTTATTAATTTTCCTCCTGAATGTGCTCATAAATGTAGATTTAATTCTTTCAATCGACTAATTATTTGCTTTTTTTTTTTTTAAATTGCTATAATAGAAAATGGGAACCATCCCCATCATGTTTACTCCCCTCTAGCCTGTTATTTGTAAAGCACCTTCATGCCGGCTGGCGGAGCTCAAAGTGCTTACAGAGGAGTAGAGAACAAGAACAAACGTAATATCAGGTATTCAAGTCATTGAAAACAAGATAGATAACAGTAGATAAAATAAGCACAATACAAAATAAAACAGCTCAATGATGGATGCCAATTACCGTAATTGTCGGGCTATAAGCTGCTACTTTTTGCACAAGCTTTGAACCCTGCGGCTTTTAGTCAGGTGCGGCTTTTCTATGGATTGTCCATGATTTCTGTCATATCGTAAGAGGATTTGTTTTGTTTGTTCCGCTGTTGTACGGCACTACGTTGCCTGGCGGAAGGGCATGTGATCAGACACACAGTATCGGGGTTCAAGAGTGGTATGTTGGTCACATGTCCATCCGCCAGGCAACGTAGTGCCGTACGAAGTAGCGTGAAAAACAAACTTCAAAGTAGCGCTACGCGTTCAGTGGGAGGCGTGGATGACGAGCGGCGATAAACTTGCGAAAAGCAAGTTATGCTCAACTCCACCAGTGGATTCTGACAACGTGGAAAAGTGTGAAAACATCCACGATCACCAACAGATTTCGAAGGGCTGGACTGCTGCATGATGGAGACACCGCCACGGCCCTTCTGAGGGTGTTCGACTCTGACACTGACAACGAGGATTTGTTTGGTTTTGAAAGTGACAACAAAGGAAAGAAGCTGAGAGTGGATGACGAAGCCATCCTGAGCCTGTTCGTATCCGACACTGGAGAAGAGGACTTTGGTGGTTTTAGTGCAGGAAGAAGAGAAAGATGGTGGTGAATGACTGACTTTTCTTCTTGTTAAAGCCGTGTCACTGCACCTGAGCCTAAAAGGTAGAATCTATTTTTCTGGTGTGCTGTAGGTTATTGTTATGTACTACATTTGTTACTCGTTTATGAAGCACAGTACATGTTTCATACTTGTAAATATCCCCTTAAAAGTTATGCAAATATGTACCCATAACTTGTTTTTCAAAATATTAATAAAGGGGATGTGTCTCCAAACAGCCATCTCTTTCCTGACAATTCCCTTTGTGCATATTCTCTTACATATGATAAGTCAACATTGAAACACCTGCGGCTTTTAGTCAGGTGCAGCTAATGTATGTACAAAACAGGATTTTCCCCTGATTTTAGCTTGTGCGGCTAATATTCAGGCTTTGTAGTCGGGAAAATACGGTAATAAGACAGAAACCCTGCAGGTTAATCCGCGACATCCCAATAATCTGGTCACGTTAATCGTTGTTTAGATCCTGGATCCAGTTACGTAAGCGTGTCTGATTGGATTTGCTCATTCAATGAACAGCTGAAAAATTAGAACAAATAATTGTAATGAATCAAACGTGGGAATAAAAGGGCCCAAAACTGTGATCAAGCGTTGGCAGTGAGATTTAAATAAGCTGCTTTTAGCTTCAGGTGCGTTTCATCAAATACAGATTCAAAACATTCAGTTTCAACAACAGAGCAAAGGTCAGCTGGCTCTGCTTCCCAGCCCTCCAGGTATAACAAACAGACAGCCACGTCTTGCATATTAAATAGTCTGAATGTGAAGAACACTCACAAAAGAGGCAGCAGCAGAGGCCGGGGTGGAGGCGGAGATAGAGGCAGAGGCGTTGGTGGTGGTGGTGGATGGCAGCGAGCTGTGTGAGCTGGGTGGGCTGGGTTCGAGGGGCTCGGAGCTGAGCCTGCTTCCCGACAAGGAGGGCACCTCCACGGGCAGACAGGAGGCAGAGGAGGGCGGAGAGGATCCGCCGAGGCTGGCAGCTGAAGGAGGACTGCTTAAACTGCATGGCACCAGCGGAGGCGGAGAGCTGCCCGCGGAGGGAACGGATACTGAGCTCAGGTCCAACAGGTCTGTGACCGACCCCGACTCCTCTCCCGGCCTGGAGAACAGGGCAACAGGAACATCGCAGCGAGGGAAAGGGAAAAACATCTGTTAGAGAAGCCAGAGTCTTCTTGTTTGCTTAAAAAGATGGAAAAGTGACCCCTAAAGCTACATGTATGTTTAAATGATCGCTGATAAGCATGTCTGTCATGCCTTCTTCTGTTTAAGCCATTAACCACAATAAAATGACTATTTTAGCCTCTGTCACTGCCAATTAACTATAGACGTAACAAACAAGCTTAAATCTCACTGACAGGGATGCATATTGTGTCTTTTTCATTAGAGAGTCAGCGTATCTGATTGTGACAAACCACCACGGCGTTAGAAAGTCGTGTTTTCTAAAACATGCAATAAAAAAAAAAACATTTCTGCTGAGGTGCAGAACTTTACCCAACAAACAAAATGTGACACGAGGAAAAAATAAAAGCAGGTTTTCAGCTTTAACATGGTTAAGACTCAAATAAGTCGCACATCTATAACTAGAGGTGGTTACATATAGACACTCACAGCAGGCCGTTCATGTGTTCAGCGGTGGGGGAGACGTAGTCGTCGTCTTCGCTGGTGAGGCCCAGCTCAGTGCCGTAGCACTGGTGCACGATGTGCCACAGCTCTTTGGGGGACAGAGACTGCAGAAAATACAGATATTTAATCATGCAGGTTCCTGCGCGGTTCACTCTGCAGCTCTTCGTCTTGTCAAACTGCAAGTGTAGAAACAGCAGCTGCAGGCTTTGATTTGTGTGACAGCTGAAATCTATCTGTGTGCGTGCATTAGTCTGGGATGTTCACTGTGCAACCGAGTGTGGGACTTTTATTGATTCTCAATGAGCCTTGAATCAAAATCAATTGTGCAAACATGTTGGACACTTTACGACTCCGTCTGAGGCGACGGTAAATATAGCGCCATGTGGCCCATTCAGAGCACAGCTGCTGTTTTACTGAAAAACACCACAGTTATTATAAATGAACACACCGGGGCTCACCTCAGGGGAAAATGACAATAAAGAAAAACACTTATCCCAGCTTGCTGTAACATTTTCAGAGTTTTGTGTTTTATGAGTTTTAGTTGTGTGAGCAGCGTGCAGCGTTTTATGTTTCCATCTGGTTCATGCTGCAAATATCGAGATGAAATCTTAAACTGAAGTTAAAAACAAGATGTGTAAACACCTGTGCACGCCCCAGGCCTGTAAATCTCTAAAAACAGAAGCGTCTGCATTTTCTGCCCAGAGGAGCGTAAATAAAAGCAAACTGTTTAAGTTAAGACCAGGATGTCAACACTGCTGAAAGGTCAAAGTGGAATCAAGTGTTGATTCAGTAAAAGGGAGCCAACAGTAGTCAGCATTACAAAACGGTGATATTCAGCCTAACAGACACTGGCATGTTGGCAACTCAGCCGACAGCAAACCGTTGTTAATGAAGGATATCAGTGAAACTAAACGGCTCAAATTATTTACACACTTTCTTAGTTTATCTTAACCCTTTAAGACCCACCATAGAACCAAGTCCGCCAGAGCTTATATTATATGTTTACATGCTGTGGAGCCATTTTTGGGAGCATTTCAAGTTGATATACATCAATACAACCATTATAGCCCAGATTTTAATAATATGTCTGCATTAAGTGCATAGTAATTACATAAATTGCAAAAAAGTGCAATAAACTACAAAAAAATTGAAAATCGTTTTTGTTTTTTTAACATATATTTCTAGTTAGAGAAATTTAAGAGGCTTATCCCTCAAAACTGTAAATACAAAAAAGTTGCACCAAATAGTTTCCCACCACAGGAAATTTATTTTGAGTGTCTTCATAGTTTTATTTTTGAAATACACCAATTTTTATACACTGCAGGAAAAACGAAAATAAATATTATGATGCAAATTTGCAAAAAAGCAGCATATGCATCAAAATAAACTATTTCCAGCAGCAATATGAGTCCTAAGCATCCCAGAAACCACACAGAAAGTCATAAAGTCAAACATAACTTTTACAAACACCAGTATAGGCTCATGAGGCCCTGGTGGTAAAAAAAACTACATTTCCGCAAAAATGGCGTCACTTCCGGTTTTGGGCAGGTCATGGCGGACATGAGATAGTTCGCGCTGACGTCTAATCCAACGTAGGAAGTGTTACAAACAGCTGATCGGATCGGCAAAGCGTGTTTCTGGAATATTATGTTTTTGTTGCTGCAAGTGCTTTTTATGCAGTTTTTGCAAAGATATATGTGGAAGGAAACTGTGACCGAGGACAAGCTGATGGCATAAGATGTAAGTACAACTCCTCCGGTTTCATATGCAAAAAAATTATTGCGCTAGCTCACGTGGTTGCAGAGCTACCGGGATTTAAAAATAGTTATGCAAAACAGAGCGTGCCAGTTTTAAAGGGTTAAACCGCTGGAAGAAAAAAAATAATCTTTTTTTTTTTAATTTAATAAACTTGGAGCTAATTCAAAGCATAAAAGCCCAATATCCTGCTGAATGCTGATTGGTCTGTTAAGGATTTATTACAGGAATTGTTTCCAAACAATAACTAGATGCTGTGAGCGCAGCTACACCACAACAGAAACATGTATGCACAATAAGCAGCTGCATTCTTGTCGTGAAGTGGTTTATGATGATGTGACATCCTTAATATTTTGTGTCAGAGGGCCGTTCATTCTCGATCATCTCATGAAACCAGAGGTCCAAACTACACTAAAAGATTAGTTTGGTTTTTTCCAGGGAAATCAGCCATTATTTTCTCTACCATGTGAGTTAATAATAAGCTGTGTTTCTGCACAGACGCTCAGAGCAGAAAAGTCAGCAGATAACAGTAATTGAAACTGCTCTCTCAGCCCTGTATTTACGACCACGCTTCCTGACACCCTGGTCTATTCTGACACGATAACTAATAGCAGCACAAACCAGCAGGAGGGTGGGAGAGGAGGCTGTACCTTGTCCAGCAGTGCGTTCTGCCACAGGCGGAAAATCATCATGTAGCTGCGATCTCTTGCACCAAAAGATGTGAAGAAATGCTGAGAGGGTGATTATACACGGAACAGGAAGGAGGGGAGGAAGAAAAGGAGGGAGAGAGAACAAAAATGTGAGAACAGGTTTGACGGACGGTTTCCCCCCGTTTGCCTCGTCACGGCCGGTGAAGATCGAGCCGAGTCAGCTCGTTTCATAACGCTTCTCTAACAGATTGAAGTGAACCGTATCAACAGCTGACACTATCAACGGTTAAACCGCTGCAGAATGCACTCGTAAATCAAAGCGTCTCTTTTATTATTCGTCTTTGGCTCTGACCTTCTCGTTGTCAGTGCTGATCTGGATGGCATTTGGGATGAGCTTGGCAGTCTTCTCCTTGGTCATAGAGGTAACGTCCTTCAGCAGGATGGTGATCTGAACCAACGAGCAGAGAGGAGAAAGCGTTACAGCGTGCGCCGCTCTTATCTCGCAGAGACCGTCTTTATTGATCTGCAAACTTCACTCTTATCAGATTGCAGGTGTGACATTAATTAATTAGTTTGCAGAAGGTGTGCGCCAGTGTACGCAGTGTAGCTTACAGTGGTTTCCCAGCGGAAGATGTTACTGTAGAAACACAGCCAATTCTCTGACAGATAAAGGCGTCCCTGAAGCAGAATATCCTTCTGCAGAGCGCAGGAGTAGTCTGAGAAAAGACAGACGGAAATAAATGTCAAAAACAGACATCGCTGCCACAGATGAATGTCAGACAGGTTGTAAACACCACTTGGCTTTAGCAGTGGGGCTGGTGGGCAGAGAAAAATGACAAACTCTTACAGAGAGTCTACGGCATCATTATGGCATCAGCCTGCGGCCCAGCAGGAGCGATGATGCAGCAAACAACACTCACAAGCCCTTTTCCATTAGTACCTACTCAGCTCGACTCGCCACAGTTTTCACGGTTCTCCCATCAGGTACCGGGTCCTGTGACCTTTAGTATCTGCTTGCCCGGGATTCCAAGCGAGCAGGTACTAAATTATGACATCATCAGATTGCATGCCACCGATTGGCTGCCCAGTAGCATCACTCGATGAGTCACGAGAGCATCTCAGCAACGAGGGAAATGGTTACAAAACCAACGCAGACGAAAAGCCACAGACTGAGCAGCAGGTATGCTGTTGCCTCGACGTCCATTTTTGCGGGACACACGTTGCTATGACAACAAACGCATGTTAGGTAGTACTGGTTTGCAGGGGAAACCCAGTCGATCGAAGTAAGCGCTAATGGAAAAAGGGGCTAAAGCGTCCAGCACTGACACCTGGGAAACATTTGCACAGCATCAGTGACGAACTGCTGTTCCCGTCTGTCGTGCTGTTGGTCGTCAGAGAAGAAGTCATACAACACAAAGAAATTCTTTGTAGTGAAGTGAAAGCGAGTTTCACTTCGCAGCCTACGCCTTTGCTTCTCACACGGAGCTTTTTGATCCTTGATGGTTTAATCGCAGCCTTCCTCTTTGTGGTGAACTAATGTCACTTCCTTTCTGCTCAAGCAGACCTTTCAACCAATTGGCATTCAACCTACAAAAAAGGGCTTTAACTGTCGCTGCTATGTGCTGCTGGCTTTCGCAGGCCTGCATTCGAGAGCGTCTCCGTGTGTTGAATCTACTAAATCTGCATCGTTCTCCTCTCAGAGCCAAAAAGAAACCAGCGTGGAACCACAGATGGCGTTTCTCAAGCACCTGTAAACGTCTGCTGTTTATCTGGGTATGTTAGTGGGGGCAACGTTTACTCCACCTCCCCACCCAGCCGCCTCTTTCACCTCTTGTCCCTATTCTGATGCCCAAAACCACCTCAACTCGAGCAGCAGCTCTAAGCTGAGCACCATGAACCTGTTGCAACTGCAAACCATTCCTTGTACTGTACATCTTAGAGTCACACGTCCTTAAATCTTCTATCCTCTAGGAATCATTTTAACCTCTCAGAAAGTGGACTATTCACGGCCGGCGTGGCCGATTATAAAATCATGGTGCGCTGGTGGTACTGCACACTTTGTCACATGCTTCACTCACCCACTATAAGTCGCTCTGAGTCAGGAAGTTTCTTGAAGATTTTACGAAAATCTTCGTTCCGCTGTTTGTACGTGGGGCTGAGAACCTGTGAGTGACGACAGGAAAGAAAAAACAGAACATGTTATTCTACCTCACAACCATCCCAGCAGTAAACATCTTGGGTAACACTTGCATTTGTTTAATCAAGAAGAAGAAAAAAAACACTTAACACATTTTAAATATCACACTAAAACCCATCATTTTACTGTCAACCAGTTTCATCTACTGGAAGTAAAAAGCGGTTAAAGAAGAAGAGGGCGTGTACTTACGTTGTACCAGCTCTGCATTTTCTGCAAAGACAAAAAGGAAAACATTTAGTACACAAAGAAAATCAGTTACAGCAGAAACAGAACATTTTGACTGCGTTTTATGCAACGCTGAGGTTGTGCAGCTTTAAAGGGATGTCCAAACGTTCACCACTTCCCTATTTTAAAAAAAGGTAATTGTCACTGAGCAGCTGCAACAAACCGTCTTGGCTGCAACAGGCTGCTCCCTTCAAAGCGATGAGTCTGCAGCGAGGTGAACCCAGAGCCTTCGGGTTACGTGTGCCATTAGGTAAATTTACTCAGGGCAAACACGCTAACGTTTTACAGTCTCCTGAAAGAACGAGTCAACACTGGAAGAGCTGACACAGCTGAAGTGAGAGCTGCTAAAAATAAACATTTACTTTCACTTATTGTATGGTGTGAATTCACTGACGACCGTTTTTATTGACATTACATAACACGAGCGTGTTCAATCAACGTCTGGCAAACAGAGTTAATATTTAAGTGACCAGATTGAAGCAGAACCGTTTCCTAACTGGTTACTAAACGCCGCGTTGGATCGAATTTTACAGAGTCATGTTGAGCACCACGAGACTTCTGCAGCACTTTGGAATTTCTGCTTTGATTGCTTATGAAATGCGGTCAGATCTTTATCCAAATCAAATTTACACAAACACAATCGCACTAACATAACACACAATCAGCTGTATGTGATGCTGTGATATGTTTTTATTGATTAGCATTCAAATATCTCAGTGAAGACAGAACAAAGATTTACCACAAAGCAAGAAAGCATGAGACAAGGCTAATCAAAAGGTATTGGCTGAAGCATTTGCTTATTACGCCAACCCTTTTAACAAAAGATCTTTTAGCATGCAGCTCCTGTACACAGGGCTCGAAGCAAATAATAAAATTCAATTCAATTCAATTTCATTTATATAGCGCCAAATCACAACAAATGTCGCCTCAAGGCGCTTCATAGATACACAGAAAAGCCCAACAATCATATGACCCCCTATGAGCAAGCACTTTTGCTCAAACTCCTTTAACAAGACATCCACATATACATTGTGCTGGGACATTATCTCCCTAATGTCCCATTTAACTCCGTATGTTTTATGACCTTACTGAACACACTGACTCACAATGCAGGCTAAGACAGTAATCTCTACAGTTTAGTAACTTGTACAAGCTCCTTTTCAGCAACACCTCCATCGGGCATTTCCTGTGTCTTCTCAGTGAAGTAATTCTGGAGTTTTGTGTATTAGAAGAAGAAAAATCATTTCCATGCATCGCTGCCCTCCTCCACACTGGACTCACTTCTCCACACACTTCTTGGACTACATAACACTCTCCTCTCACTTCCAGTACTTGCACTATTCTGTATTACACTGTTTGAGTCCATCTATGTACCACTGTATTTATTTATTCTCATGGTTTTCTACTCTTATTCCATTTCTATTCAAGTACAAAACTGTTGTACTCATCCTTAGTTTATCTTAGTTTCTGTATAGTTGAATTCTTGCTTTTACAGTTTGCAGCTTTGATCCAGGAGGACGATATTTCGTCTGACTGTA
>NC_140449.1:34616188-34723688 GCF_963576455.1 Neolamprologus multifasciatus | reverse complement strand
TAAATGTTCAAACGTTACAATAAAATGTTTATTCATTCATTAGCATTTAAAATGTTCGGATGTAGCTTTAGCTCCAAAGTATAAATGGTATGAGGCACATTTTAATCCCTGGATTGGATTTAAAAGAAGCTCCTTTGGGCTACAGTTACAAATGTAATACAAGAACCAAAGCAAGAAGAACTACTGATACACTCACAGCTTTAACCTCACTGTGTCTGCAGTGTGAGGCAGTCACACTCAAACATGCATTCGGTTGTGCTTTCAATCAGTAAACTAATATTTTCACCGCTGCCCTCGTGATTACAAAGACCATCGCCTACTGACCAATCACGTCTACTGAAAAGTGGCACCACCATTCCCAGGAGATCCCTCAGGCCTCGGAGCACAGGGAGTACGGAGGTCAGACGTCTTTAGAGAGCTCAGAATAATGTTTGATTGATTCGAAGTTCTACTGCACAAAATGTGACGAATGACATAAAGAAAACATCTGTGAGAAGATAAAACTGATCACTTTGTCTTTAAAATACCACAAAAAATGAACTAAAGAGAAAACACAAACAAAAACTTTGCCATTTGTTAGCAGTTTCCTAAACAAAAATATAGTAGCAAGCAATGTTCCCTCTAAGCTGCGCGCGCAATTGCGCACTGCGGGCACGGTCTCTGCGCACACAAAATCTGTGTTGCTCACAAAACAAATAAAAAGTCTCACCTGAATTTAAATTAAAATTAAAACTTCAACAATTCTGTTTTGCAGTGTTAGTCTGTAAGTGACTGGCTGATTAGAACGATGCCACATTATCCCATAGTCCAGCCAATGATGCGATTCACAGTCGTATAAACGCAGCTAATCAACGTCGCTGACATGCTATGGCAGCGTCCTTATGTACCGACACCGGTGTTTTAGCTAGCAAAGCGGCTGATGAGGAGTGAAACCACGTTAATGACAACGTGTACAACCATTGGAGATGTGAGCAGGACAGACGGAACAACTGATGGAAACAGTGTGGACTTTATACCAGTTTTTAAATTGTGTTGATCGGACACGTAAAATCAGAGTTATGATAAAAATATATAAAATGTTTGGTTTTCTTCCTGAATACTGTCGTTGTTTATATTTACTGCGGGAAGAAACGGTAAAAAGGGAGTTTTATAAGGAAAAAGGCTTGAAAGCCTGAGAGCAAAAACAAACCTCCCCCCAGCCTTTCCTATTGGTGGGAAAATGTACCATGTGGACCAATCAAAAAAATGATATGGCAACATGGCATTTAGTGGTTTAGGAAGGGGGAAGTTTTAGGAGTGACGACGGTTTTGAGATGTGAGAGATTTGCGACGTTTAGCGCAAATCTTGTGTAGTTAGTGTGTAGTTAGTGTGTAGTTAGTGTGTAGTGTAGTCAACAGTGTTGTTGTGTGTGTCAGAACAATGAGGCGACTGCTGAATGTTACAGCAGTGATACATCTGCTGCTGTCAGGCCTGCAGGTATCAGGCTGTTGTTCTCCTTCATCTCATAGTGGACAGAAATGATTTTTTGGAGGGGCACAAATAATTTGTGTGGCATCAGATTTGATGCAGAACAGCTGATTGTTCTGTAAATAGTTTGAAATGTTTGTTTAAAAAAAAAAAAAGCCTTGGCTGCATTTTTAGGTAAAACAGCTGCAAAAAAACTTTGTTGTTTTGGCAAAACTCAGTAACTTTTTTGGAGAAGTAACTATATAAGTAATTGCCCAACATTGGTCATTATATCCTGTATTTTGCAGACAGAGTTACAGACTCTCTCCCAGACCACAGACTCATAATACAAGTTAGAGCTTTATATTTTAAAATTTTTTAAAAAGAAAGTTGTGTTTTCAAAATTGGAGTTAAAAGTTATTTTTCCTTCCAATAGTGTTAACATGCTACACAGGTCATGAACAAGATTTTTTTAAATTTTCATTGTAAGTGGGCTAAAGCAGTTAATTAGAAGTAGTCTAACATAAATGCTGTAATTTGATTATTTTAATAAACATGTAACTTGGATGGATTCGATGCTGGTGTGACCACAGTGCACACGTCTGCTGTTGCTCACAGTGGTCCAAGGGATCGCTCAGGGAGTTTGTGCGTTCGCTCAGACACATGAAAAATTAGAGGGAACATTGATAGTAAGCAAGCTAAAGAGACACCTGGAAACCAAATATCACATGACATCTGAACCTGAGGCAGAAACCTCTTAGATCGTTAGATTAATGCTGGATTTTTAAAAAATGTCTGATAAAGGTTTTGAGGCATGTTAGTGGAGTTTAGTGAAAAACAAAGACATTGTAAGTAACAGAGTCTGAAAACCATTTGAAGTCTTCATCTTTCCCTGACGAGGATCAATAAGAAACCGATAATATAGGAGGAATTATCTCCCTGCTGGCTGAAAGCAAGTTTATATGGAAGTAATTTTAAGTTTTCATATAAGAAAATCTTAAATTGACACTTTGCTGACCTTGAATGTACTCAATTTCAAGTACTATAAATTGTTACACCATTTAACGTCACGTCTTTGTGACTGAAAGTAAATGGCCTGTATTTGTATAGCGCTTTACTTAGTCCCTATGGACCCCAAAGTGAAAGAATCAAGACTTACACAACAAACACAACTGACTACTTTCATTAAAGCAAATCACCTGTTTTATGTCAGCTTTCCTCTCCTGGCTTTATTAATATTGGGCTTTTGTAGGTTTACCTACTTCAAGGTGTTCAACCTCTTCAGATATTTAAAATATAGTTTTCCTGTTGTAAAGTGCACTGCTCTGCACTTAGTAGACCTGTCCTTGTTTATGATTGGTCATATGATGCCAACATCACTTCCTTCATGTGATTGTGCTCTTAACTAGTTTGGGAAACTTAGGAAAAAACAAAGGCTGAGATTAACACAAAGGCTTAGCTTAAAAACTCAGTGTCAGGAGTTCATGAGGAAACAGGAGGAGGAGGTTAGTCAGAATGATATGACCTCCAAAAACAACCACAAGGAGAACTGAAGCTGAGGGAGTCACCCGTAAACATGAACGGGTTTGTTTTTACTGGGAAATAATCCTTAAAATATTAGCAGTGATGCTAATCACGGGAGCATTATGTCAAGTAGCATTAAGCTATCTTTAGGTAACGTACGCAGGGCAGCAGAGCCTCTAAATAGGCTTGTTGTGGAGCCGGTCAGCTGGCGAGTGTGAGGACACTGAATGATGTGAGTCTGTGTCAGCACGCGTTTACAACCCGGGTTTAAATCCGCCGGCAGCTCAAGTGTAAAAAGGAAAACAATACTTGAGGTTTTCACAACTCTCTGTGACGTCAGCAACCCTCATCCCGACAACATATTTAACAATAAGCACCACCAACTATTGTCACATAAACCCTCATAATATAACTTATTTCCTATCATAATAATAGTTAACTGATTTTCCAGAATCCACCTCCGGGGGTGACTAAGACAGCCAGTAAGCATGGTCATCATATACAGTAAAGAACATGAGACTGTTAGCTGGAAATCAACAGATTTATGTCACTTCTGATCATCTGATAAGTCAATAAAATCCCAAAAACACACATGTTGGTAGAGGGATATTCCCTGTGGGGACAAACAAATGCTATTTGTAGAACAAAGGTTTTAGTTATAACCAAAGACAATAATCACATTTCAGCCAGTTGTAGTAACTGGAGGAGTTTCAGTTACTGAAGAATAAAGTTGTCCAATCTAACAGGACATACAGTCCAATTAGATCAGGCAACTAAATGCTACATACGTGTGTTTTCTTTTTTTATCTGCTGCATGTTTTAAATTCAACAGCCAAAAAGCCCCAATCTGAGCCAGAAACAACTCTGTATGCACGGGCTAAACGATGCTGACTCCAAAATAGTTCAAAGGAACTGAGTCATTCAAATTTGATAAATCTGTCTCAAACCGAAATCTGTGGGAGGATCCACAACTGGTGAAGACTGCTGTACAATTGAAACTTACAAGATAAAAAAAGTAAAAATTGACTGTTCTTATGTTTAGGCAAAGACTGAAATTAGCGGTCATATGTTAAAGCTTCCAAATAAGTGCCCTAAAAAAGGCTCGAGATGGTTGCTGAGTGGGCAGAATTTGCTTTTAAAAGGATGTTTTGGCTCAGAGCACCTGAGGAAATCTGTGCCTCTTTACACCATCGTCATCTTGATGATTAGTACTACGTTTTACAGAAAGGAAGAGTTTCTATATCTATGTGAGAATTTACTAGAGAACTGCTTCCTCTAAAATAATATAATATGTACTTTAAGTCATGTATTATCAGCTGGCTAACATTTCTGAGACTCTTACTTTAACCAGTCACTGTGTACATATGCCTGCTTTAAGATGGATTTCTTAAGGTCAGGACGTCATACAGGAACGTGAGTTATTCCATATTAACTGTGTATACATATGCACACTGTTAAAGCACTAATCATTTTAGCCACATTCTTACTATCCAAATATTTTAAAAAGATTGCCCTGCTTTTCAATACTGACACAGAAAAAAAGACTGAAATATTTCCATTTATACCAAGTTAAGTAAAACTCTGGTATTATAAAATAATATTTGCAATATGGTCAATAAGTGAAACGTATGTATGTATATAAATCAGTCCATCCCTACCCTCCTTTGATTGTAATTATGCTTCAAAATATGCAAACAGATACATTTTATATCTACATATATAGCACCATATTATAAAGTTATGGCACTTTTTACAGTGCTAAACAAACAAACGGACTAAAAATATATATTTATATCCATCTAGACAGATATACACACGCACACAAAGACACAAACAGTGAAAAACTAAAAAACTGATTAGATTGAGAAATGGACAGCTCTTCTGTCCGGACCTCAGTCCATTCAAAGAAACAAGAAATGATATGCAGTCACTGGGCAGGGCTTGTACCCAGGAGGAGGGATTAGCTTAAATATTGTCCTCTATCCTGTCACCCATTAAATCCGACAGATGATCAGCTAATGTGTCAGCTAGCACATGGAAAACAATCGGTCTGCTGAGCCCGTTTACGACCTAATAACCTGCCAGAGAAGCAAAGTCCAAGGAGAGGGAAATATGCGAGACGTTTTCAGCTAAAGCAGCAGCCTGGCACAGGATGGAGGCTGGGCGGATGGAGGGAGGGTGGGGGACCTGCGGGATGAAGCTATCAGCAGGCTGTTGCTGCACCTCCGTGCTACCGGCGGGCTCTGCAGGATGCGACCTGTGTGGTACGTAAAGCGGAGCATTGCACAGCAGCCTTTATGCCACTTACCTCGAACATGTCATGAGGCGTTTGTGGTCCAGCTGATGGTCACAAACCCTCGCAGCAGGAATATGGCACCGGTGTTCCTGCTCGGAGTGTGCAGATGAAGCACGGCCGCTATCAGGGTTTTTCTTCTGCCGCGTTTCCTTCAATAAATCCGAATTAATTTCCCACCGGGGCCGACGCCCCTGCACCTCGCCGGTACCGGACACACACCGCTACTCCCTATGCCGACTGCAAGACCCGGTAACGGGCTGCCGTGTCTGCGTCCATCCGTAATCCCTTTGCAACTATAGGGGAGGGTGGGGGAAGGAAGAGCAGGAGGAGGAGGAGTAAGGGAGTGAGAGAAGGAGGGAGGGAGGGACGGAGGTACGTGTGTATTTTTTTTGTAAACCGCTCAACTGATGGGATCGACAAGGATGAAAAGTCCGACTGAGCCGTTTCTACCTTAATGAAGTAGGGCAGGGGCGTTTCCGGGTGGAGGGTGGCACACGGGGCAAGGACAAGGCATGGGGCCCACCACAGGAATCAGCAGTAAATACACAGCACAAAGCTGGTCCAGTATTACAGAGGATATCAGCGAAAGGGAGAAAAACCAAAGAAACGAACTTTAACTACTGGATTTAGTCTGAATTAAAATCTTAAAAATAATCAATAAAACTATTCAGAATAAATGCAGAATATAGTGAAGTACAAGTATAAAGAACATGCAAATGGACAAGTACGTGAGGATACTTCAAGTAAAAGTGTATTAAAAGTCGTAGTTTAGTAAAGTATTTGCTTAATTCCACTACGAGCCCATCAGAGCTCTCATCCAATTGGAATCTTGAGTTTAACAGCACTCGAGTCCAAAGGCAGCGGTGGGAAGATCGGTGTCATGATATAACCCCCTCTGAGCTTCTTTACAATGAAAAGGGTGAAAATCTAACATGCTTCATCTCGATGAGGACGAAGTGGTTCCTCACAGTCAGCAGCTCGTTAAGTTTGAACATTTACTAACTCAGGTGAATTATTGACTTCTACAAGCATCCATGATGGATAACCAGGGGCGTGTCGCATGGTCCCACACTAAAAGAACGACCAGGTTCTACTTCTACTCTACTTTATGTTGGATTCAAATACTGTACTTTATACCCAATTATGTTGCAATTTATTGTTTTGCAGATTTTAAAATATAAATGATTTAACATTTAAGTTAATACACATTTATAAATCAATTTTAAAAAAACTGTAATAAGGGCTTTATTCTGCATATAGAACACAGAGTAAATATTCTGATTTCAGCTCATATTAGCAAGCTTTGTTAACAAGCGCCATGCATAAAGTGCACGCGTGCATCACACGAGCAAATATATCTGCAAATTAGTACCAAGTCACAGACTGCTAAAGCCCTAGGATCTCACTCAGCAAAACAGGCGCGCTGACTTTGTGCAGGTTAATAACTCACCTTGTGTCCACTTATATGAGGAGGGAAACTATCCACAAAGAGAAAAACTGCTTTGCTCTGTAGCAGGCTGTGCTGTATTTTCACACATGAATCCATGGGGATGGTCACTTTTGGAGCTAACCTCAAGGTTTGTTAGTTTGTGGGTCATTACCTATTAATGTGTTCAAGTATAGCATCTTGTAAAGCTACAAACACAACTCCAACGTGGCTAGCTTTGACAGTACAGAGGCCACGTCTGCCTGTAGTGAGTCCACCTGGCCAAAGTCCAGAGCCCACCCAATCCTTTAACCCTCAGGCTCTCTGTCCATCCCTCTGGATTACAGTCCACATCATAATCCACACTGGCCTGAGCTAGGCCCACATTTCCACTATTCTGTCTCCCTGTGTGTAATCTGCTTTTCTGAGGTTCACCCACAGATGGCTCATACTCATGTCAGAGTCTCATGCACCAAGCGGGTAATGTGTAAGGCCAGATGAATGCACCGTAAAAGAGCAGCCAAACAAAGAGCTGCTTACTTTAAACCTCAGAGCCTGTGAGGGTACACGCTGTAACACAAACCAAAGAATACAACTGCAAATGCAAAAGCTAATTAACAACTCCAGGTTAAAGCAGCGACAGTGCGATTATCAGGGCCGGTAGTCAGCATTTTTCTCCCCATCAGTGATGTTATTTCCTTTGTTTCATGCAGTGAAGGTATAGTAACAGGTAAACATCACAATCATCTCTGCTGAAGTATTAGCACCATGATTGTGCATGACTTCATTTCACTGACATGCATGCAGTATTTCCCCCGCTATACTGCAGCCACATACAGTTATAATGAGGCTACAGCTATGGTTAAAAGCCTTTCAGTCAAGCTGCAAGAAGACTGGCATTTTCATACTGCTCTTCTTACTGACCACTCACAGCACTTTAGACTACAAACCACATTCACAGAGCACTTAACCTATATACATTAAGCCCTCCATGCAGCTGACATTCAGGGTAAATCTAGAATTCTGGATTCAACATGCAGGTCTTTAAATGTCTGTTTCTAAGTAAACAAGAAGCCCAACCCATCAACGCAAATGGGGAGGAAGCTTGATAGTGGCTAAAGCTACGCTAATGGCAAAACGGCAGGCATGCTAGTAGTTAACAACACAGACTGAATAAAACATAGATGTGGCTTCTGGGTCTAAAAGATGAAGCCCACTATGCCTCATGGTGGGAAATTAGCAAAAATAAAATAAAATAAATAAAGCATAGAGCAAATAAAAGATTCTGACATGTCATTAAAAAACATTAAAGAAAACATTTCTAATACATTTGCATGGAAAAATATTAGAACAATGACAGTTATTACTTCATATGACGACACAGTCAGATATATAAATCATCAGCACTGAAGCAGCATTGCTTATGAATGAGTTCTGCTCCCCTTTCTGTTTAAATAAATGTCAATTACAGAAGCAAAGATTCCTCTTGCTCAAGACACCACACATGTATTGTTTTATTCCAAATGTCAGTCAGCAGCCTCACTGATTACTACTAATGCTGGTTAAAGTTGACATGAGGTCCTGCCCAGTAAAAGTGAGTAACTCTAAAACTATTCCTAAAAACAGCAACAAATGAATATACGCAGTGTGATCCAGAAGAGCTGCATACGGTGACTAACATGGGTCACGTGTTATTATCAGTTAACACCATACAGCGAGTGATTATGCTCACATTATAGGGCTGAACATCATGTTAGTATACGACTCCTTTCTTAGAACGAGCATGTACGCACTTGTACGAAGAGGAAACAGAGCTGCTGAACTTTAACCTACACCATGAAATGAAACGGATGGAGTGCACTCCTGTACTGATTACTCTACACATAAAACATTGACACAACAAAGCTCAGACTGTGTCCTCTGCAAAACAACACCAGAAGACAAGAACAGCTTTAAAGTGGTGGTCCATCAGACCCGCCCCACCCTGAGCCTGGTTCTGTCGGAGGTTTCTTCCTGTTAAAAGGGAGTTTTTCCTCCCCACTGTCGCCAAAGTGCTGCTCACAGTGGGTCATATGATTGTTGGGTTTTTTTCCTGTTGTATTACTGAAGGGTCCACTTCATAATACAGAGCATCTTTTTTGTGTTATTATTAGACATTATACGTATTATTTTAGATATTTTATATTTTAAATGTATTTAATTTACATTTATGATTCTATTCTATTATTGAATCTTACATCTCAAACAGCTGAGTCACAGTTTAGTCCAAGAAAACTCTGTTCTCAGTCATGCTGCTGTTTTTCCTCAGTGTCAGTTCACATCATAGTGCTCCATTATTAATCACACGACCTACTTCTCTACACAGACATGTTCACTCAATCTATACATGGACACATGTGACTCCCAACATGTGGCGTGAGCTGCTGATTTGATAATTCGACGTGATATTTGACAACTCACTGCAGACACATCCCGACCTGAATAAACTACAAATCTGTGGGAAACATGCAAATGTTGTGACAACTCTGAAACATGTGCAGCCCCAGTTTCACCAAACATTATTTAAACCAAATATTTTCTTTTCCATTTAAGCTCCACAAACATTTGCTTTGACCATTAAAAAAACCCTCCCTAATCCTCGCTGGCCGGGTCAGCTGTGAACATTAAAAATCATTAATATGCAGCACAACAATATAAGTGGGTCAATAAAAGGAGGCGCAGATGAAGAGGACAAGGGCACAGCTGTTCATGTGCATGCCCTCAGAAGCCCACTGCAGTGATCCACACATCCCTCATCTGATTGGGCTCACATGACATCATCAGACCAGGAACTCGCTCCCATTGGCTGGAGGTGATATCATCATTCCGAGGAACGGATAAAGAGTGCAGGAACCCCGCCTCTGGTCCTTGTGCCTGACTCAGCTCCGCTTTTCCTTCAGAGGTGGTCTCATTTTCTTTGTTTACAGTTTACATAACCCGGGTTCTGTCCTCAAAGTCACACCATCCTCTCAGGTCATCTGGAGCAGTGATGTTGATGTGTTTAAATACAGGGTACAGTCTTTGCTTGATCACTGCGATCCTGCTTCTAGGTTTTTGTTTTTTAAAATCTGACATCATAGCATATTTGGACTCAATCAGGATTTTAACAGGTAATCTGCAAAAACAAATGACTGGTATGGTATGTGGGAGGAAAGAAAAGCTAAGATAAAAACACTCCCATGTTAATAAAATAAGTTGTGTTGTAATGAGTTTTTAGTCAAAACGGGAGGATTTCTTAGACATGTGTCGCATAAAAGCTTTTCAGCTATAAATAAATACATATAATTAGAAATTAGGAGGAAAATAAATAGGGGATTATGTAGATTCTGTCACGAGGTACAGGAATCATATCTCCAGTTATTTTGGCATCATAAGGCTATAGTGTTGTTTGTTTATAAAGGTGAAAAGTACATTTCTTCTCATAATTCATCATTTTAAATTTGTCCTGTAACTAATACATCCTTAATCAATCACACTGCCCAAACAAGCTCATTCCTTTATAAACAGTTTAAATTTTACTTGAACCTGGAGTAACCAGATCTGACCCTTTCTGCTCCTCTGGGAGATTCCAGGAAGAAGAGGCTGTGAACTTTAACCCCCACCCGCATAATTCTGGTTAAACTCTGAACAATCATTTATAGCATTTTGTTAGAGCCATCGCCACAGCACTGATTATGGTTTTTACGCAGAGAAGAGGAAAAACAACCAGTGGGAAACTCGGCGGGCACAGAGGCACACCTCAGCAGCCACATGCAGAGAGCAGTGGTGGACTAATGAGCTTCTGCATGGAATCAAACTATTAAACATGTTAAAACATAGAGCACAATCACACCAAGGACACAGCTTTCTTTAGGTGGGGTTGAGATGCTGTTACACACAAAATCCTTTGTAATGTAGTAAAGGTAAAAACAATTAAAAAAAACAACCCTGCAGTTATGAAATGTTTATTTTCCTGGAGACACAAAATTGTTCTTTTCTTAAAGAATAAAAAAGGAAACTTCATTTACTTTCAGCTTAAACACAAACTTTCCTTTTTTTAAATCGTAGAAAGGTGAGATGACAACTCTTTAATCATAGCTTTAAATATATTTTGATTGAACATTTAAATACAGAATCATGAAAAAGGAGCTTGTCTAAGTATTATCAAGCTTTGCAGAAGCACACCTGACCCGACTTGCTTCAGTCGAATGTGCTGCAGCTGGTTTCTGACAGGTTAGAGATTCAAGATTCAAAGTGTTTATTGTCATGCATCACAAGAGAAAAAGGCATTTCTCTGTGCAATGAAATCCTTGTGCTGTCCACCCACAGATGCCGATTAATATATAGAATAAAACATATAAATACAAATAGTACAAATAAATAAATGATGACAGAAAAGGAGGCAAAAATATGGGATTGAAACAGATGTGTGCAAAAGAGTGAAAGCAGAATATGCTGGCTTAATATGTAAGATGACCTGATGTGCAATAAATATATATATATATATATATATATATATATATATATATATATATATATATATATATATATATATATATATATATATATATATATTCTATTACTGTTCAAAAAATAGTTATACAGAGTTAATGCACAGATGTTGAAATGAGCTGCACAGCTGCACGCAGAGGCCGACTCCAAACCCTGACGAAACAGTTTCACTGACACGAAATCTAATGCCACTATCACAAGATAACGCATCCTCGGGTTTACTTGTGAACATAATCTCTTCATCTCTTCAGAGGAAAAAGTGCTGTTACGTTAGGAATAAGTTACATTGAAACCAAGCACACCATTGCTTTTCTTGTGACATTACCAATAAGTTTGATGTGTCACATGGCCCTCTTCCTATTGAAAAAACAAAAGTTGTATCCAAGATGGCCGACTTCTAAATGGCCACCATGGTCACCACCTATCTTGAGGTTGGCCCCTCACATATACTAATGTGCCACAAACAGGACTTTAATATCACCAACCATTCCCATGTTATTACGCTGTATCCATAGAAATGGCCCAGCCTGTACATTATTTTTATGTTGCCCGTTTAACCACAAAACTTTTCAACACCATAAGACACATCTAGGTGAAAAGTTACTATATGTACAGAGGCAGTAACGGCAATTTTACCAATCTAAGCACATCGCTGAGGATCTGTGAGAGCATTAGAGAACAGCCCACCAGTAACAGCAGCTACAGGTATCACATAAAAACATCACAAACCACATACAGACTCATCTACAGGAGTTATTCTGACTTTTGAACGTGCAGCACAGCCGTGTGTGTGCGCAGGCTTTACGCGTTGTCTCCTTTCTGTGCTGCTGGATCTACTCACTGAACTTGTTACTTTTTCTGTGGTACAAGGCGCCCTGTTTGTGTGGAACGATGAGATAAGCTAAAACTGGAATATCATTTTTTTTCCTAAGTGTTACTGGATGTTGATTTAGAAATGAACGTCGTGTTTCCTCTATGTTCTTTTATGTAAATCAAACAATATCAAATTGTTTGCATATTGCTAAAATGCAGGGGGGGTTAGGGGGGCACAGATACAGGTAAGCAGGACTTTTCCTGGGCATTTTTTAAAAACATAAAGTGGCGTGGAAAACACCCTGGATAACAAACATGTCTCCTGGATGACTGTGCAGCTGAAACAGGCTAAACAAAAAATGATTTTTTTCTCTTTAGCAAATTAAACTTAATCTAAACCAAGAAGTTTATATTTTATATTTATATTACATTTATATCCCCACTGTGGGCGATAGGTTAATTGATTAATTCCAATTGCCCATAGGTGTGAATTTGGGAGTGAATGTGAGCGAGGATGGTTGTCTATCCCTGTGTGTTGGCCCTGCGACAGACTGGTGACCTGTCCAGGGTGTACCCCGCCTCTCGCCCTATGACAGCTGGGATTGGTTCCAGCGCCCCCCGCGACCCTGAAAAGGATAAACGGAGCCGAATGGATGGATGGATTACATTTATATTACATTTTTCCTTCACTTTAGTTCTTTATTTATGTTTTGGCCTTCCCCCAAAGGAGAATAAGCTTTACGAGAAGGCCCACACCTATTTTTACATATAAAGGAAAAACCCTGGATATACAGCTCAGTTCTTCTCTTTTTCCACCTCCTTAACTGTACGAACTATATGTCAAACAAATAAAAAAAGAAAGAAAAGCTTTTCATCCTGTCCTCACTAGCTTTAGGTAATTACCTTCACGCTAATCCATAATAGCTGCTCTCGTGTAGTTTCAGAGAGAAAAATATGAGTGAGAGCGTCATGTGCTTTTTATCTCTCACCAAATGTGCACAGATGAGAGGCTGCACAGCTCGTGTGAGTCACCGCCGTCTCAGCGGGCCTGAATGCAAATCGGCTGATGTTTTTACACAGATGTAAGCACAGAATACCCAGGAGGCTGCTGAACACGGTGCGGACGCTCTGTTCTGACCTCCTGAACTTTATGTGCTGCGAGATAAGAAAGAACCTTCACTTGAATCACTGAAGGTAAAAAGAAAAGCTTGAGCTTGGCCTGTGCCATGAGGAGCAGATAAACTGTAGATAAAAACAAATAAATCACTGACTGAATCCAGCACACTAACCTGCAGCGGTCTCCGTCAGAGTCCCTGCCGAGCAGGCTCCTGAGGGACCAACGATAGCGGCGGCTGGGTGACGGACTACGAGACCAGGAGCGAGACGGCGGTACGAGGAGGTCATGTGACGGACTGTCCCGACCTTGCTTCGCTGTCTCCATCTCAGTAACCAAAGAGGGCGAGGGACTCCGATGTTGAACAGCTCCCCTCTCTGTGGACGACTCTATCACGATTTGTGGAGTTTTGCCCCATTGCGGCTTATAAGCACAGCCTTGCTCTTCCTGTTTCCGCCTTTTGGTTCTTGTCCTACTACGGTGGGAGCCACGGGGTCGGTCGGAGCGCAGGGGTCTGGGACTAGGCGAACAAGACCAGGACTCTGTGTCTGAGGACGGCGGGAGGACGGTCAGCATTGGGACGGGGATGGGCTGAGCCAGAGTCATGCCCTCTGGTCTTGCAGGAGGGGACATCGTCATCTTTTGAGCTTTTCAGTCAAGGCCATCAAGAAGGACGAGCATTTAAAACCGACCACGGCGTTTCAGTCATTATGTCGGCCACAGACAGCGACTTATTGATTACGCACCATGTTTCCTGTGAATTTAACAGATTTTCTTCTGAGGGTGCTGGTCAACTTCTCCTGAAGTGGTAAAAAAGGCAAAACAGCTTTCAAGTGAACAGGTTTGAGGGTTTCTTGCAGAGAAAAAATACGCAGCAGGAAACTTGTTGGCAGTCTCAGTTTCAGTTCTTCAACCAATCCACTTCCCGCTGTCCAGTCTGTACATATATGCTAGCAACGAGAGGCTAAAACGCTCTGCGATCCTCCCACTTCTGTGTTCAGCTTAGAAGTCTCACTCTTTCGAGTTTAGGCAGACTTTCCTGAGATAGGGAGCCTCAGAGAAAAACATAGCACTGTCTGGAAGGAGCCACCTGAGGAGCAACAAGAGCAGAAACCTGGCGTTCAAAACGCTGGCCTGCCTGGACCTGACCACAGCTATCATAAATCTGCTTCCTCACATACAAGTTGTTAAAGTAACAGTTTAACTGATTAGAGACATTTCTGTCAGACGGCAATGATTATCAGAAGACTGATCAATAGAATTCATTTGTAATGAGCTAATTTATGTTTGACTATTTTTGGATCATTTAAAGAAATTCTCCCTTCAAGAAACTCTGAAATAGCCAAAACTGGGTGAATGTGAATGTTCAGATAACAGCCACTAATTAAAGCCTCAAGAGACCAATTTTTAAAACGCAGCTGCTCCTGAACAGATACGCAACCTTTATGATCAAACAAGCCAAATAGGGGTAAATTAGCCAATAAACATTACTGATTGGTGTAAATGTTGTTTTATTTGTGAATTAACAAGAGATCCAAAAACCCCGAAAGAGCCTCTGTTGATTTAAAAGGGTTGATTTCAAGCGCAATAATTCCCCCTCCCTGCTCAGTTTTATTTGCTTTAGGTTTGAAACATTAAGAGATGCTGGAGTTTTATATCCTGCAGCCATAACTGTTCAATGGATCCTGTGGAAACATAAAATAAATAGCTAATAACAGCTACCACCTATATACCTCAAAGACACCTCAACTCATAGTAAACTTTCAGTTTTCTAAGATAGCTTGTAAATTGAGAAAAAAAAAAAAAATTGTCAGAAAAGTTATACACCAGGGAACATTTTCAACTAGCTTTTTTTCGATATGGTTCAATTGACTTAAACCTCAAGCTGAATTATGTTTACCAAATGGGCAGAAATAACAGCAACAACCCCACACTTCTTTTCAGTATGAGACACAAACACAAACTTTGGAAAATCTGTGGCTGGTATCAAGGCCCAGCTGCCACTGCCAAGGCCAACACTATCTGAAAACACAGTGCCAACGGGTCCTCCAACAGAGAATCACTTTGTAATTGCTTGTACATCATTTTTTGTTAAAGTTTCTTGTGTGCCACTTGTGGGTGGCTGTAGCTCAGGCGGTAGAGCAGGTCATCTACTGATCGGAAGGTTGGTGGTTCGATTCCTGGCTTCCCCTAGTCTGCATGCCAAATATCCTTGGGCAAGATACTAACCCCAAATTGCTCTCCGATGCATCCATCGGAGTATGAATGTGTGTGAATGTTAGCTATAAAGCACTTAGAAAGATGTGCTTGTGCGAATGGGTCTGAATGGGTGAATGCACAAGTTGTGTAAAGCGCTTTGAGTGCTCAGATGAGTAGAAAAGCGCTATATAAGAACCAGTCCATTTACCATTTGTGTTTACAAACTGAAACAACATTGTGCAAAACCCAGAATGTGTGTTAGCTTCAGTCTTTGGTTAAATTTGTTATCACAGGCCACCTGATGAGGCTTTGGTGCAGATGTTTATAGAGATTTTTGAGGTCAACACCCCTGCCTTCAAAACTGCTGTGTGTTTATATGTTTTTGTAATAACTATTGTGAACTTCTTAAAATCATGATCCTCATAAATACTCTCTGCATTAGAGCAAAAAACACTAAAGCTACACTGACACCAATGAAACATAATCATAACATTTTCAAACAGTGAAACGAGGAAATCCACTCTGCAAAATAAAATGATATTAGCAAACGCGAAGCTACGATAACTCTGATAACTCCGTGTGTTACGATAACCTGTGTGTGTGTGTGTGTCTCCATTGTTTGCCTTCAAAGCGTGAACTTCCAAGGCTAGGGCCCCGGCACGTCTGACAGTATTTGATGTGATCTGTTTGAACAAGAACAATCTTGGCACAGACTTGTTTGCCCAGAGTAATCCAGCCACCGTGATCCCCGTGCACACACGAGCGAGCCTTATCTGTCCTCGCCGTGAAACGAAGCTCCTCCGACTGCACCAACAATCACACCGACTACAGCCGAGTCAGACGCACTAGCTCTGCGGTTTAAACTGTGCAAAAGTCTGCTGCTCGGTTCGTCGCGGTGCAGAAAATAACCACCTGAAAGATTTCCGACCTCCTGCCAACCGTTAAACAGCCGCAGCGCAAAGAAAGACCACCGAGGCGCAAAGAAGAACCAAGAACAACAAACTTTTAGAGCCTTAAAACTCCTCAAAAGTCAGTAGAAGTCCTACCTCCCATTGGACGAGTTTCCTCCGTTTCTGTTATCCTGTTCGGCCTCGAAAACCAGCCGGGCCACGGTGCGGGACGTGATGTTAAAATCCACTTTCTCACAGGAACACATCAACATGCTTCGGATGCACAGAGAGGCATCAGCCGGCCGGCTCCAGCTAACTGTTAGCCCCTTTAGCCAGCTAACCTTAAACACAGACCCGAGCTCTGAAGGCCACGACAATGATGCCGCTCAGACTTTATTCGCAGCACAGAAAGTTCTTCTTACGCCTCCTCCATTTCACTTTTTTAAAAACACACCCTCCCTCACCCTGTTCTTAAACTGAATTTAAAGATAAAGACCAAATTTAGCTCAGCACTGGAACCAAACTAACTCGCTATTGAAGTAACAGACAAAGCGTTTTTTGTCGAAAAGTGAAAAGGACGAGACCAGGGCGACTAGCTTAGTGCGCGGGGGGGAGCTGTGCTAAACCTCACCAATAAAACACAACTCCTGCTGTCGTTTTCATAAATAAACACACAAAACACACACAAAAATGTTTAAGTCTATATGTTATGATTAAATTAATTTTTCGATGTATGTGCACATACACACACATCTAACAGGCAAACGAAACGAACCCCCCACGGACAAACTTTGTGGTACGATCCGAGGAAAATAACTGTCCTGAGGATGTGTGGCGAGAAGAAGAGTGTTTACATCAAACAAACGAAACCTGCTGAGAACTGGTTTTCAGTTTAGCTTCCATCAGCTTTAACCTTCGCATTATTATATTATATATTATACTTCTGTCACCTCCAGATGGGTCTCTCTGACGCGGAGGCACGTTTACTTCCAGGACAATAAAAAAAAATAAAGTAAAAACAAATTCGGTGATGTCACAACAGCAGAGGTTCTGGGCAGCAGGTATCTGACCCGGTGGGAAATCCAAAGATTTGGCTTAATTTCAGAGTTTGTTTGAAGGGAGCAAATGTTAACCACCGCTGATGCAAAGGAGCATAGCGACCTCTTGTGTTTAAAGAGGCCTACTGCAACAACTAGTAACCCCACGCGCTGGAAATACTGCGTGTCGGTGGGTCCCTATTAAGTGGATAACAGTCCTTTAAGAAATAAGAGTGTGATTGACATCTCACCTGCTTCCGCTTGCAGAAGCATCATTTGTAGGAAGGATGCAGTCTTTGGGCGATAGGTATACCAGGTCACCTGGTCTGCAGTGGAGAATAAAAGCAAACACAAATAATGCAAATGCATAACTGTAGACGAGGTTTTGTTTGAAATTCATTTAATATATTAAAATGCCATTTTAAAGGAACAGCATAGCAGTTTCACGCTTTACAGTTACAGAATTAAAAAATACAGTTTTTATATAATCTTAATAAAGGTCAAGAAGCCACATTATAAAGTAAGTGGTGGCGTACGTACAACTTACGCAGGACATTATTTATGTAACAAAAAAAACAAAATTCAGTGAGAATCTCGGGTATTCTGTATCATTTTCGAAAGAAATAATTATTTTCCATTTTCCCGTGTAATATTATCACTACTGAGACAGGATTTATCAGTCTGTGCTCATATTGTTTAAACATTTAAACAAAGTAACAGTTTAAATGTGGATTCAGTCATATTTTTCATGCTCATAATCTTTATTTTGACTGTAATGTCTTAATGAGAATTGGTGTAATTAAGATCTGCAAATATGAAATAAAACCTTTCACCAGAAGGGGCAGCATTTTGAAACGTTTTCAGAAGCAACATGTTCTCATCCTAAAACATAACATAACGCTATGTGACAAATCATCGGGATAGTACGCTTTTGGAGGTATGGGAGCCGTTTGGAATGAATCTAGACATGTACATTTATTCGAATCGCTTTGGAAAACACTATCTGATATGGTTAAGGTTAGTGTTAGCGCTGGAATAGACGGCTGGAGCGTGTGTTACCGCTGCTAACGCCGTTCTGTTGGATTCCATCCACAATCCGGAGCGTACCATAGGGATGCGGAAGGTTACATTTTGCGTTACTATGATACGCCTCGGGATGTAACAAATCATCGGTATGTTACGTGTTGGGAATGAGAATGCTCTGGGATGAGAATGGATGGATTTCAAAAGAAAATAGCCCTGAACTCGTTTCCTGTGAATTAGAATAAATTCCTTTTTACTTGTTAGGTTAAATAACGGGGTACATCAACTTTGTGCTCCATCTTGTGGTACAAAGTGGTATTGCATTAAAGTACAGCTCGGCCCCAGTTCAAGTTCAGTTGATGGCGATGAAGTCATAGATGTAGATGTTTCTTCTTATTCGGTTCATCGTTTTAGTGAATTCTGTAAGGTTTTAAATTATTTTATGAAAAGACTAATGCAGAATGTTTAAGATCAGTTTGCAATCTTACACATGAGAAGAAAATAATCTTCATAGTTGCAGTGGGGTTTTTTCTGCCTCCTCCATCAGGCAGAGGTATTCATGCAGGCCAAAAGAGATTCAGAGGTGGCATGAAATCATAATTCTCATTTTTGGTAGTAATAAAAGAATTTGTTGTTGAAGAAAAATCGACCTGTCATAGTTAATTACATCTTTAATGTTTTTTTGGTGGGAATGTTTCCCAAGAATCCCCATTGAAATCTGCACCTGTTAATGTACAGGCATGTACAGACATACAGAGAAGCTTTAATTATTGTGACATCATCACAAGAAGATGCAATATACTTTATTGGTCCCCCAAGTTTTGAAGTTTCTGTGTTAAATAGCAGCTAAATAGTTATCAAATAGCTCCATGAAATAAAAAATATGATGCTCAGACAAACTAATTTAACAAGGTCACAAATACAAGACAAAAACAGCACATTTAAACTGGAAAAAGTGAACCAAAATCAAATAAAGGAGCTCAGTGATCATCTAAATAAGATCAATCTCTGTGTGTTTGTGTGGAAACGAGTTGTGTGTCTCTCAAGATTTTTACAGTTTTAGGTGTTTTGCATGCAAAGTTTAACTTTATCATATTTACAACCTATATTTGAGATTTTATTAATCTGTCACTATACCGCACTTTCTAAAAGTCCATATTTCCATAGCTGTTCTTGCACTTCAGCAGCTCAACCACGTTATGAAACAGAGACATTTGTAGTTCTTTGAGGAGAAAAACTCATATAAAGAAGTTTTTTAGTCTTTAACTACACAACCACTTTTGAATTGTCTTTAACGTACCCGTCAGTTTTGATCCCGAGCCAGCAGCTGCCTCTGCATCCTCTCAAACTGATGACAAAGCATCACAGTGACTTGGCAATTTCGGATTCTCCGTAGCGTCTGCAAGGCATCTCGAGTGTTTGTTCCTCCGCCTCCTGCAATCAACGCCTCGCTGGGCGCTGCCGCTGCCGCTGCTGAGCATATGCGGGAACTGCTGCGCTCCAGGTTACAGGGAGTTGTGTTGTTGAGCACTTCTGGCTGCTGAACCATGCGGAGCAGGAGGGGCTGGAAACTCGATCTGAGCTAAAAATAAAGAATCATCACCAGCATAGTGAGATAGGAGGTGTGTCACTCACTGTGTGTACGCATGTGTTGGGTCACAGAGGTGCACACACACACACACACTCACACACACACACACACACACGGGGTTTATCATGTGTCAACATTTCCTTGAAGTCCCCCCTCCCATATGTTCTGCTCTGGGAATTTCTTTAACCCTCCTGATTTTTGCTGCCATTATCATTCACAGACACACACAAGGCCAAAAAAAGAGCAAAGAGGTAAGGACGCTTATCGCTCTAGTTACATCACACGACCACATCCTTAACCTCCAAATCAACTAAAACACACAAATGCACACAAACACGGCGTGTATCCCACCGCCTGCTCACATTTTAATTATTTTCTCCAAATATTTGTACGACCTCACAGAGGGACGTGTTCAGCTTCACCTCACGCATCACGAGCCATTCCCCTTTAAAAACAATCCAGCCCGCTACATTCATCACGCCACCTCACCGCCTGCATCCTCCACGTGAATGTCTTTGTCAGCACGCAAGTTGAGGCCTTCGGTCGATGTCTGTTTTGGCAGCCTTGACTTGAGTGGCCTTGTTTCTGTGGCAGGCATTGACCGACTGTCAGACTCTCCAATGGCAGAAATCAAGACAAACCGAATATTACATTTAGTGGCTGGAAACGAGGGAAGTGCCGGGTTTGAAATCAGGTTTAAAGAGGCTGATGAGTGCAGTTTACAGCAGGACAGGCAGGAAGTGTGAAAGATGTCAGAGTCAGTGTGGAATATTCAGATGGATTTAAAGCAGGAACAAGAGATGTGGTGTCTAAAAGAGGAGAGGAAACACGTTTTTAAAGGAGCTGGGACATGATGTTTAATAAAAACTAATAATTTTCCGCGGCTGTCAGATTTATTTCGGTTCATGGGTTATCTTCACGCCAAACTTTCCTTTCTTTGGTCCTTTCTTCTCTCTGTCCTTGTTTTCATTCATTCCTTTCCTTCATTCCTTCCTCTGGCCTAGCTTCCTTTGTTGTTTCTTCCATCCTTTTCTGCTGAATGTGCCTTCCTTCCTTCTTCTTGTCCATCTTTCCTTATTTTGTTCTTCTTTCTTCTTCCCTCTTTTGTCGCTCGTCTTGCTTTCATTTTATTTTTTTATTGCTTCCTCCCCCCCCCCCTCTTTTTAAAAATCTTTTTTGTTCTTCTCCCTTTTGATATTTTCTTCATTTTTAACATTTCCCTGGTTTCCTTATTTAGTTCTCACTCATCTTTCTTCTTGACTTCTCCCCTTTGTTGTTTATTTCTTTTCTTTTCCTGTTCCTCCATCTTTCTTTCTTTCCCAGTTTTCTCTCTCCCTTTGCTGTTCCTTGTTTCCTTTTTGATCTTTTCTCACTTTTTCTTTATTTCCTATTTGCCTGCCGTCTTATGAGCACACCTGTGTATGTTATTCATGCATTTAATACATCTTTAACCTTGTAACAAGTCCGATCAGTAAAACCGTTATATATTGTAGAGTTTACCCCGACCCCCATTAAATATTTCACTTTTTAAATGTGAAACTTTTACTTTTGTCTTCTTTTAACATACATTGTCTCACTGAATTTATTTTAAATGTGCAACACTTCTGATTACTAAGTTTTGATAGAAACTGCAGTTCTTTTCTTAAAGTTGCCACAAACGTGTTGTTGTTGTTTTTGTATCTCTGCTGAGGCGTCCTTATGGATTTCTGTGAGTACAGCTGGAAAACACATTTAAGTTCTGGTAAAACCTGCAATCAAACTAGCAAAGTCGGTCTATAATTCAGAGAGAACAGCAACAAGCACTGGTCCCCTGGATGATTTTGATATTTTACTGGAGAAAATTTGAAAACTGCACTTTGAGTGAATACCGAGGGTCATATTGTGGGAGGTGCTCAGTTAAAGTTTTGGTGCAGTGGTTCCTTTTAGCTCAACAAGCCTTCCCAATCTGGTCATGTTTAACATTTGTAAATGTTTATGTCTGTAAAAATATTGAACCATGAAGGAAAATGTTGAACTTTTTACTGAAGTTATTGTATGAATGAAAGCAGCTGATTGTGAGCTATCCTTTAATCTCGGAGCTGCTTTTGTTTCCTCTTTGTTTGTTTAACAAATCCTATGGTGGTTATTTTGCATGTCAGCCCTGCAGCTCCTTTCAGGAAAGAACGAACACGAAACACAGAACAGTAAACCGTGTGTATCGTAGTACACACTGAGAAAGAATATACGTCTGTTTGGCCACAACAAATTTCACTGTATATGAAGTTATATGTAAAGTTTTCCTCTTTTGCAGGCTTGTGATTCGTCAGTGTTGGCTGTAGTGTTGCTGCGGCGGTCACGTTGTGGTTGTGGTTCAGGTCTCACCTTCTCAGGTTTCGTGCTGGCTCTCAGCGTTCGTAATGCCCGACTCTCCTGGATTCACACGCTCTAAATTTAGCTGCCTTAAAGTCAGACAGAACAGCACGGGAGACTTAAACTCCTGAAACACAGAGACTCAACTTTTTGATATAAATGAAGCGTTTCCTGTGCTCTGAAGCTCTCTTTTGGCCTCAGTGAAATTAAAGATTGTTGAGCTGTTGGACCAATGGGAAAATCAAAGTGTGGATTCACATGGAAAATGAAATTCATTGGGAATCAAGAGGCAGACGTAATCTCAGACAACACCGATATTTCTCTGCAGGCTTGACCGAGGCTCCCGCAGAGATGAGACTCTACTTTTCTTTGTTAGTTGTCTTCAGTCTTTTTGGTAAGTCCAAAAAAATCCTTCCTGTTCTTCAACTTTAACTTTTGACTCTGAGAAACGATCAATGCTGGTGGCTGAAGTTTAGCTCTAATACATGAAAACCCTTAACTTTGACCGTAAAGCTCTCTTATTCTGGAAAGTTGAAAATGACTATAAGCGCAATAAAACTAAAAAAGTTAACGAATTTAGTTTGTTGGACAAATATCACCAGATTCCTGATGATATTTGCACCAAAACAGTGATCTGACAGTCACGGCGGCCTTTTCGATACAATGTTGCATAACTGTCTTCATAACTGTCTGTGACTGGTTACATTTATTCTTTAGTTTCTTCTTTTTTTGTTTATTGTATTTTACAAATAAACAAATCCTGTTTTATTTTTTATTTTTTGCATTGCATTGTATTTCATTTCTACTGTCTTTATTTACAAAAGATGATATAAGAATATCTGCATCTATCTGTAGCCCGCTGTCCTTCTTTTCAGCCTTTGTCTCATTTTTCTCCAACTGCAGTCACTGTGTTTTTCTTGGTGTTGACATGCAGAGTTTAATTAGAAATAAAAAATACTCACTTGTTGCTGTTTCCAGTAGCTGTCACACCTGCACACCTGCGTTTTCCGTCTGTGTGTTGTTGAAGTTGGGGCGGGGACGACAGAAACAGACCGGACGCTTCCTCAAAGAGACGCCTGTTCCTGTTCGATGCATCATTTGCATCCGGAAGGACTGAATGATGCGTCTGTTTTGTTTTTCTGAATACAAACAATGATGTGTTCAATGACGTTTGCACACATTTCTAGATTTGATGATAAGAAGAGAAGAAACACGGACAGATGTGTTTTTTAGAGCGACAACGTGCAGCATGAAAATTTCCTGGAGCTGAATCAGTCTGCTGACTCGTGTACGTGAGGGCTTTACTCACATACAGTTAATGCTACATGCAAAACATGTCTAACCTCCAGAGTTTTCAGCTTTTACGACTGTCTGTCTGATGATTACACTGTTTGTTTTTGCCTAAATGAACACTGACTGGACACATCATTAGGTACATTTTGTTAGTACTTTTGGCTTCAGAACTGCAGTAACTCTTTATGGCACTGATTCAACAAGGTACTGAAAACATTCCTCAGAGATTTGGGGCCAAATTAAAATGACAGCATAACACATTTGCTGTAGGTTGGTTATTAGACCAGGCAACAACAGTCTTCTGTTGTGCAGTTTTGGGGAGATTGTGTGAATTGTAGCTTCAGCTTCCTGTTCTTAGCTGACAGGATGAACAGCCGGTGTGGACTTCTGCTGCTGTAGAGATGCTCTTCTGCAAACCTTGGTTCCAACAAGTGGTTATTTGAGTTTCTGTTGCTCTGGTCTGGCTCCTCCTGCGGCTCCTGGATATTTCCTGTTTCTCTGTAATTCTGAGAGATTAATCCACTTTTTTGGTCTTCATTCTGATGCTGAGATTCAGCAGGTCGCCTCAAACATGTCTTCATACATGGTAAATGCATTTAGTTCCTGCCACATAATTGGATGATTAGATATTTGTGTTAGCGAGCAGTTCAGTAGGTCTACCTAACAGAGTGTATGCAGGTGTTTTATTGATACGTGTGTGACTGTAATCTTCATATGCAGGGCGATTAAAACTATTTTGGTCTGTTATGACATGATTTATGTCGCTTTTTCTTCTTATTGCAGCCTGTGTGCTAAATGATGTGATATGTGTGTGTAACTGGAAAGACATGAGCTCTTTTATTTTGGGTAGTTTTGCCTTTAGTTTTATTCTTTGTCTCTCTACTTCTTGTTTAAGTAAAGTTTTGCTTGCTTGATAATTGTGACTGCCGACAGATTCATTCACAAAGTTCTGATTTATTTCTGCTCTTGTATTTTTTTTCTCTGTCTGCTTCTATTTTATATTTCTTCTCCTACTTCTTCTTCCCCTCGTCCTCTCTCTGCAGTGTCTCAGTGCCACGCCGGCTGTTCTGAGGTGGATTCTCTGACTGAGGCTGTGGCGGGACAAGGATTCCTGCTGGGCTGCATCTCCTGTAAGAGACGAGAGGAGGTCCCTGCACGAGCCACCGTAGACTGGCATTTCAAGCCTCTGGGAGAGGAGGAGTTCAGGCATGTAAGTTCAACAAAGTTCTCTAGTGACTCAGGTATTGAGCATCAAACAAAAACATCATTTTTTTCCTTTTTATCGTTGATGTTTTTTCTTGTTTCTTGACACAAACATAAAAAAGAGCAACACTGTTCTGGACCACTTTCTACAGAATAACAGCATCACTCACATCCAGCACAGTGTGGATGGAGTTTGCACCGGAGAACCCAGTGCGGGGAAAACACCTGCACCACTCTGTGTGGGCAAATAACTCCACAGACACAAACACCATGGCATAAATTACACAGTAAACTGCTGCCACCATGGATACGTGTTGGAAAATGGATGTAGGGATAGATGGATGAGTGGATGGAGGGATGAATGGGTGGAGGGAAAGATGATGGATGGATAGATAGATGCATGAATGCATGAATGAATGGATGGGTGGATATATGAGGGATGGACGGAGGGAAGATGAACTGTTTTATTTGTCAGTGTCTACCTTTGTTCATCTTAGATCAGCGGTCCCCAACTTTTTTTGCACCACGGCCTTTAAGGTGTCGCAGATGAACACAACAAAATAAAACGATTAGCGGCACCAAAAAAATAAGATTTCTTCATAACACACAGGAAAAGACCCAGAGAAACCGAGTTAATGATAAAAACGATAAAAAAAACATGAAAAACATAAATTTCACACCTGAGCCTCGACTCTCACAGCCCCGTACTAAACGACTCATGGCCCAGTACCGGTCCATTGGCGGCGTGTCGGGAACCGCTGCCTTAGATGACTGATCACTGATTGGTGGCGCGTGTGAGGGTCCATACATGTAAGCTCACATGTATCCCTTCAAACTTTTTTATTATGAAGTGTACACCTTGTTAAGGGTTCAAATATTGAGGAGGAGAGTAAAAACAACCATGGTCCAGAAGTGCATGGTCAAACAATTGATTTTAATGACTTTTAACACAGTTTGAAAAGAACATTGTCTCCGTCTCCACGGCAGGTGCTTCCTGTCCATCTTCTGACTCTCGCCTCTCCAAAACCTCGGGCCATGCTCTGCAACAAACTAGCAATTCTGCACGCACAAAAATGCAGTTGCAAGCAAATATATCTGAACTCTCACCTAGAACATACGCATACCTACAGTGTGTGCAGGTGTGTGTGTGTGTGTGTCTCGACCTCACACGAACTTTGTCTTACGAGAAAAGAGGCCAATTCTCATATGCATAATAACCTAACTGAAACTATATCTGTAATATGTTGAATAAATGTTTTAATCAAGAACCTCTACTAAATACGGAGCCCCGCAGGGGACATGGGAGAAAAAAAAAATTAAGACGGACTTTTGCGAGATCTCGCAAAACTAACTCGGGATCTCGCAAAACAAACTCGGGATCTCGCAAAACTTTTGCGAGATCTCGCAAACGTTTTAGCCGCATTCTTCGGACGCTGGCTCGAAGCCGACCGGGAGGTCGAGGCACGATGTGCCGGGAAAGCGGTGTTCCTCCCGGCTGTAGTAGGTCTCGACCTCCCGATAGCTCGAAGCTAACGGGAGGTCTCGAGCTTAGCTTCAAGCTAATGGGAAGAATGCGGCTAAAACTTTTGCGAGTTTGTTTTGCGAGATCTCGCAAAAGTTTTGCAAAAGTTTTGCGAGATCCCGAGTTTGTTTTGCGAGATCTCGCAAAAGTCCGTCTTAATTTTTTTTCTCCCATGTCCCCTGCGGGGCTCCGTAACTAAAAACTTAATCAAAGAATATAAAAGAATAAAAGACAATAATCAATAACCTGGTTATTCAAATAGCATCCTCCCCACAGCTCCTCAAAGTAACTTTCACAAGCACGCTCTGCAAAAGCCTGCACTTCCTGTCTACTTTGCACAGAGTGTACTCAGAGTTAGGCCTTTCTTTTATAACGCAATATAATCTGCATATAAACATTTAAGATTATAGATTTAACTCAACAGTTTAACTTGGTTATAACTGCACCTGTAATAAAGGCTGATTGGGTGCCAATATGTTTAAACATCTGAATACAATATCAATGCTGTAGATTGTGTTATTAATGTTATTACTGCAGTGGTAATGATGATGACCATGAACAATAGCAGAAAAATATTTCTCTAATCCCCGCACCCTGACACATCATCTTTGGTCTCAGTCATTTGTTTAAAGTCCTACTGAATACATGGTGATATTTATTTGGTACAATATGTTATTATTAGAGCTCATATGTGTCTATTTCATTAGGTTCTATTCAGATATAAGTGAGGGAACAAGTATAACTAAATTCCCAGTTTTTAATTCTTTCTCTATCTCAGATTTTCCACTATGACCATCCTGTAGCTGACATCCTCCATGAAGACTTCAGCGAGCGCCTGGTATGGCGCGGGACACTAAATGATGATCTTCAGATGGGAACCGTGTATGTTAATAACGTCACCTTCAATGACACTGGGACGTATCGCTGCACCTTCCACCGTACCCTCTTCCTGCCGCTGTCTCCTGAGCTTGTCACTGTGGAGAAGGAGGTGGAGCTTAGTGTGGTGGCTGTAGGTAAGGAGGATGGATTTAAATCCTTCAGTTGTACAAAATATTGTTGCAAGCAGTGTTACAAAAGATCTTCTTGTCTATGCATGCTGGGCGGATAGAAGAGAAGCTAATATGGGAGAAATACGCCCCTGTTAGGCTTCTCTCTGAAGCTTCATTGTCAGTTCCTGTTTCCCAGCCAATCGCGAGCTGGCTGATGTGATCTCGGAGATAATGATGTACGTGCTGATCACGTTCCTGCAGCTGTGGCTCATTGTGGTTCTGATCTACTGTTACAAGAAAATCTGGGACGAGCACGAAGCACGTCAAGCTAAAAAGGCTCAGGCTGGGTAAGTCACGTCTGTTGATCAGGTGATCTGTTCACAGGAAACAGGTCATTTTGGTTGTGTTGGTTTTCTATCTAAAAAAATTGTTGTGTCTCCTTCGTGCACTTGCAGACAGGGAGAATCTAAAGATAACTGTGACGGGGTGCAGCTGGACTAACATCAGCGGTGAGTTGCTGTATAAATTCTGAATATCTTCCACTTTGATTTTTGTGATTGTATTTTTCATTTTTTATATCCATCAGATTGCTACACCACGATTCTGATGAAATGGAGCTCAGGCAGAAGATCAGAGCATTTTGTTCTTTGAGCTGGACCTGCTCATTTACACCTTCGTGTTTCTTTTTCTTTTGTGGACTCTGCCAGAGCAGCTTTGCATGATTACAATTCAAAATAATCCTTATTTATCTCATGCTGGACCTCGATGAAGCCTCTCAGATTGTCCTCTATGTTAAACAAGCTGTTTATTTCCCTTTTAAGGCATTTTTCTTCTGATTGGCTGCCCCTCATATGCAACAGATTTGAAAATGTGGGTGGAGCCTTTGCACCTGAGATGACCTTATTAGGGATATCCCCTCTCTCTTGTGTCATACAAACCCAAGAGTAGATAAATCTGAGTGTGGGCAGTCTGATGCCTGTGCTGTAATTTGTAATGCAAACATCTTCCACTGTAACATCACATAAATGACAGGGGAAAAGGAAAACCTCCACTTTGAGTGGAGGTGAGTATAGAGCTTCTTTAAGTTAAGGCTTAAAGGCCTTAAAGGTGTGAGTAACACCTTTAAATGACTAATGTTTATTATCTCATAAGTCATATTTACAAAGCATCTATTAATCCCTCATCCTGCATTACTTTAAAAACACTAAGCCTTCAATGAAGAGTTTGCGGTCAGCAATCTCCGAACAATGAAAGTGTTCGATTAAATTACTGCTTATTTGCCACAGGTGAGCTGTAAACAAGTTACCTAGTAAACCTACTATACTCATTAGAGACTTACAAGTTAGCAGTGACTCGAGAATATTCCTTCTCCATCAATAATTCCAGATGAATGTGGTCTGTTCTCCCTGTGTGCATTCTTACACCCCGGCCTAGCACGAGCTGGAGCAATACACAAGAAAAGCCACACTCCCTGCTCCCAAGGAAGTAGGACAACACGGCCTCGGTTTTACAGTGACTAGTGGTTTTATTAAACTCAAAAGGTAGCGAGCGTCAGGGTGGGCATTAAACAGAACTGACTTAATGAGAAAACCCAAAAGAAAATACAGGCCTCCCACCTGTTTCCTTAACTAAAACAGGAGAAAAGATACTCAAAGAAAACGGCTTCCCGCCCCTTCAGCTACCAGGTCGACAATAGAGATCTTTTTACAGTATTTACAATATCTGCAGCCTAACTCTTCTTATCTAAGAAACCTCAGTCACACCACACACGGGGCTAAACACACAGCTTGGAAACAGGAAGTAGGCGGAGCTGCCGGTCCGGACAGGTCCAAATTTATACTCATTGGTCACTCGCCCTCCTTAAAGCGTGTCTTTGTTCTGTAGTCCTCCCCTTGCTCAGATGGCCCCGCCCCTCCCTGAGCCTGGTTCTGCCGGAGGTTTCTTCCTGTTAAAAGGGAGTTTTTCCTTCCCACTGTCGCCAAAGTGCTGCTCATAGGGGGTCATATGATTGTTGGGTTTTCCCTGGATTATTGGTCTTTATGGTACAATATAAAGTGCCTTGGGGCGACTGTTGTTGTGATTTGGCGCTGTATAAATAAATTTAGCTGAAAACAAGTCTCCTTCTTTGATTGGCACTTTGCCTACTTTCACACACACTCTGATGAATGATTTGGGATAAACTCAAGGTTCAGTGTCTTGCCTGAGGATAAGTGAAGGCTAGAGGAGCTGATGATCAGCTAGCCGAATGTATTTGATGTTTTCTGGTCACCACGTCGCTGCCAGTGTGGTGTAGGCCCGAGTCTTGTGTCACATGCTAAGATGGCACAAGCTAAGGTCAATCAGTCTTGTAACTGATTCAGTCATAATTTCACAGTCTTGGAGGAGTAAATAGGAAGCATTGGAAAGGAGACTGTTGGTTATTGGCCCATTAGTTGTTTTAAAGTGCAGGTTCTCAAAGTGAGGCCCGCTGACTCAGAGCTGAACATCTTGTAACGTCACAGTAGGGAGTAGGAGAGGACACACTTTACCTCCATTCATCTGCAATTCAAGTCAGAATGTATGAAACATTAGAACAAAATGAGACGAGAGCATTTTTTCTTTATTTCAACTATTTATGGGTATAATTTTGTATTTAATATAAATTTTTCTATTATCACTAATTATTGTTAATTTTCCCACCAAGAGCCTTGTGGGGAACTTTATTTCAGCCTATTCACAGTTCTGATGATTGGAAGCAAATAATTGAATTTTAAGAGGATATTTACAAAATTACACTGCAGAACAGCATTCTGGGTAATGCTAGCTAGTCAGCTAACACTGTGCAGCGTGAAGAACAGTGAGGAGGTGGAGGGAAGAGAGCAGAGAAGGGGCAAAAGCAAAACAATGCCATTAAATACTCTTTATGTTAACTCTGGTTTAAAAGCACACACAGTAACATCTAAATCAAATCAATTTATTTATGTAGCACTTTTCACAGGATAAAAACCACAAAGTGCTTCACAGTAATATAAAACAGAAATACATAAAATACATTAATAATAAAACACAGCACAAATCTAATTAAAAGCCAATCTAAATAAATGAGTCTTAAGCTGCTTTTTAAAAGAATAAATACAATCAAGGCAACGTAATGATGGAGGGAGAGACTTCCACAACCTGGGGGCCACCGCTCTAAAAGATCTATCTCCTCTGGTTTTAAAACGAGTTCGTGGGACTACCAACAGCCTTTGATTAGAAGATCTCAGGCTGAGAGAGGGAGCGTGGGGTTCTAAAAGATCAGAAATGTAGGCAGGGGCATCACAATTCAAAGCTTTAATAGTCAGTACCAAGATTTTAAAATGAATTCTGAAATGTACTGGAAGCCAGTGTAATGAACGTAACACTGGTGTAATGTGCTCTTTTTCGTGTCTTAGTTAAAAGCCTTGCAGCAGCATTCTGGACTAACTGGAGACGGTCAAGATTCCTTTTGCTCAAACAAAGAAAAAGGCTGTTACAATAATCTAAGCGAGATGAAATAAAAGCATGAATAACCATTTCTAACTCAGACTTAGACAGCAAAGTTCGCAGTTTGGAGATGTTTCTTAGCTGAAAAAGGCAGTTCCTAATTAATTGGAGAGAGTGTTGTTCTAGGGACATGGCAGAATCAAACATCACACCAAGGTACCTGAGGCTCAGGTGAACAGATGAGCCAAGAGAACCAAGATTTGATTAGAGATATCTGGTTGTCGGGGGCAATAATTAATGTTTCTGACTTCTCAGAGTTCAACTGTAAGTAGTTGTCACCAAGCCACTGTTCAATGGAAGCTAAACATGTAATTAAAGAGGACAGTTTATGGACTTCCATCGGCTTAAAAGAACAATAGAGCTGAATATCATCAGCATAGAAGTGATAAGACACCTCAGGGAACTAATTAGACAAATTAGACAAAGGTTGTATGATCATATTTTTGTTAATATTTGTCCACTGTTTTTGCTACACTTACTGTTTCTAAACACACACACATGTGTGTGTTTATATCCTTGTATCATCTCATTGATAATGCTTTCCCTAGCCTAACCTTGACCCTAAACCTGACCATAACCTAATTGTAACCCTGACACTAAAACCACATTTTGAGTCTAAAAATGCCTTCAAACTCGAGGACTGGGATTTTGGTCCCCACGATGGCTGTTTGTCCCCACAAGTATAGTAAACTATCCATCTTTGGTCCCCATGAAGATGTTAAAACCCGTCCACACACACACAGTGGTGAGGGGACATTTGGAGGTGACTGTGCTGTAACTCAATCTAGTCTGAGCTGTGCTGCAGACGATCCAAACTGCCTCTGGTCTGAAAGCAGCTTTGTTCTTCCTGCTCGCAGCCCGGCGCCGTCCCTGCAGCGACACACACTCCCTCTGCAACACAACCCGGCCGAGCACATACACATCAGACAAGCTGCTGTCCGGATGCTCAGAGTAGCATGGATGACGATCCTATGAGCACTGAAATGTTCATATCTGACTCATGATACATAATGAAAGTAGTGACGTTGTTCTGGGTAACGCTGCCCAAACAAGGCCTGATGTAAAGACGATAATCTTCCTGCAAAGCTGCTGCTTGGACCAGCACAGGGGAGTGAAATGAGGACACCCCTGCTGCCTTTGACCTTGCCCTGTGACCTCCTGGTTTCATTAAACGTGTTGACATGTCGAGCATGTTTATGGGTGAGGACTGAGCATTAATACTCAGGGTTCAGCGGCGAGCTGCTTCTTTCCTCGCTGGAGATGCACGGGTTGATGTGAGTCCGCGTCCTTCTCAGGTAAGTTTTTCTCTCTAATGCATGAAGATTCAGTCAGGATGTGTGTGCACGATGAAATCTCTAAACATCAGTAACGATAAGACAAACTCGATCATCATCCCCCGAGAATGTGAGAACCCTGATATTGATTTGAAAAATGTGAGCTGCCTCTCAGATTACACCTGATTACACCAATCTCAGGTGAACGGGCTAAAAACTGTAACTAGACCTCTCAGGTTAAGATGATCAGTTTTTTTTATCACAAATTTTCTTCTGATGATTAAATATGTAAATGAGCCATTAAGTATTTAAATCTTTTCACAACATATTTCTTCATACTGCATAAAGTCACATTGAAATGAGTGTTTTTAATGGGCTGCTGCACAAGGGAACAAGAACTAAGCTGAGGGGCTGAAAGATTGGAGAGTCGTGCAGAAACATTGGGACAAGTTTTACTTTATAATAATAATAATTATTTATTTATTTATAATAATAATAATTTTATAATATATATGTGTATATTTAATAATCATTTTAATAATACATCATCATATAATAATAGATTTATGTTTTCAAATCTGCCAAACAATAAGCAAGTAAAGCTGAACGGCTCCTCGTATGTGAGGCCCCACTGGGACGACAACCCACAGAGACATCCTGCAGAGGTTGTGTCTCTGCGGTGTCCCTCTGGAAGAGCTGGAGAAGGTGGCGGGGAGCGGAAGGCCTGAGCGTCTCTGCATGACCCCGACCAGAGAAGCAACAGAAAATAGATGGATGGAGTGCAAGTAATATACAGTCTCTGCAAAACATGCAAATACTTATATAAAGTAAAAGTATATTAAAATGTACTTTTACTTGAATAAATCTACTGTTCAAAATCTGAAAAGTCAAGTGAAAAATTGTACAAAATTAAAAGCTTTTTAGAAATATATTGATTGGTTGTAAAGACTTCTGCACAGCGTGCGGAGCACTGCAGCCCTCGCTGTGGGAATCACGACTCCTCTGAACGACTCACTCAGAATTTTTAAACATGAGTTTTTAAAATCACTCCACAAATGAAAAATTACTGCCAAACAATCTCACTGTGTTATTAGGATACAATGTTGTAAAATTCATGGTTCTCAAACAAAAATGATGAAAGAGGCCGTCATAGATTTGTACTGTGGAAATCAAATAATGACTGTACGTGTAAAAAATGACATAAAACAGATTCTGCACTTGGACTAAGGAAGCTCTTTTGTATTGAAATTACATACAGTGATATATATAACATTATAAAAAAGTATATATAGGGAAATCTTCTGATTTGCACACATTCCAAGTGGACTAATGTATGTAAATGTTTTTGTACATCTCTGAAAGATGACATGGTTTTAAAGCAAAAATTAACCGCATGTGAGAGACTAAGCTCTCCTGAAGTTCATTTGTCGTGTACCAGAGGCATGTATCGCATTTCTAAATAACTGCATTTCTCTATAAATTTATCTTTTTTCCTAGTTGCAGTTTGCTGAGTGCCCAGCAGAGGTCAGCCATGTCCCACATCAACAGTACCGAGCTGCAGTCTCTCCTTCTCTCCGTCCTGCAGCACTGCCTCAACAGCACGAGCTTTCTGTCTCCTGCAGGGCCTGCTGAGAACTTCACTACCCAGCAGGCCGTGCAGCACGCGGCTGCAGGCAGGGCCCACACTGAGTCTCAGGGAATCATGTACATCCTGCTGCTGGTGGGCATGTTCAGCTTCTTCACGTTCGGTATCATGCTCAGCTACATCCGCTCAAAGAAGCTGGAGAGCTCTCACGACCCGTACCACCAGTACATCGCCCACGACTGGAACGCGGCCACGGCGCCATCCAGGGCTGTCGCTCAGGCTCTACGCAGGGTGGCCACGGGTGATGGAGCGGGCAGCAAGGAGCCCGTCATCATCTGCAATCCTGCGATGCAGGAGCAGCTGACGGACTAAACGAAGACATTCAATGACTCAAATAATTTAAATGGCAACACTCTTCACATTTAATTTGATCATATTAACCAAAAGTTACAGTGCCAGGTTTGCATTTCAGTGATTTCACAGAAATAACTCCAACAGTTCCTCACACTTTGCACTCTGATTCTGATTTCTTTTAAACTTTTATCTGACAGGAAACACCTGCAGCTCTGAGCTGGGCTCTGATTGGCTGAGCACTAAACAAACATGAAAGTCTGGATCAATCTATCAGCTCTGCAGCTTAATGCAACAAACAAGGACATGGTGTGGGGCTGCCACGATAAGTCGACTAGTCACGATTACGTCGACTATCAAAATCGTCGACGACTGATTTAATAGTCGACGCGTCATTTGAAACTTTGTAAGATCCCAAAAGACACAGGAATAAGTAGTAGGATTTAGGAGTGTAATAACGGACTGAAACAGAAGATGGCAGCACTGCATGTACAAGGATGCCAGCTGCCGTTAAACCCCGAAGAAGAAGAAGAAGCTGTGTCCCAGAATTCATAGCGCGGCCCAGCTCAGTTTCCAACAATGGCGGCAGCTAGTTAGTTTTAAAATTACTCTTATTATTCTTTCTGGGTCACAAAATAAACGTTTAACATATTTTCAGGCGAGAATGTAGCTGTGTAAACCTCAAATATCTGCTCAGTTTATCAAGACACCACATATCTTCAAAAGCGCTCCGACGTTTTCGGAGACGTCTGTTAGCCACTAGCTCGATAGCTAGCCGGGGGCTAGGCTAACTAGAGCCGTGAGAACACCGGACTCCGGCAAATCGTTTTCAAACCCACCGCCGTCTTTCGCTACTCAGGTTAAACATGATATATAAGTCACTTAGATAACTTAAAAATGTTATTGTTTGGCTTTTTTTAGTATTTTATTTGTTCCTGAGTAAATCGGTTTGGCTGAGATTAAAGTTATAGTTTTTACACAGCTGAATAAACGTCAAGCAGACAGCTGATTATCAGAAGTGTGAGATGCTCGAGAATTTACTCCGGTGTCCTGTTATATTTTAGATAGCAAGGAGTTTATTAAACTTCACCGAAACAATCTGCAAACTTCATTAAAATTTAATAAACTATCATCTTGTCTTTATTTTTAGTTAGCACATACCTTAAACACTTAAAGCTGTAAGCTAATGATAGTTATATAAGATGCTGCTGGTGCAATAAGCTGTATGTTTTACGTCCAATGGATGATGATCTGATTAGTCGACTAATCGCAAAAATAATCGGTGACTAGTCGACTATCAAAATAATCGTTTGTGGCAGCCCTAGTGTGGTACACGATCAACCAAACCAAGGACCAATCCACAATGATGAGCCTTTATTAAAGTTTAAAACCTTAACTTTCCCTACATCACCTTACATACCACCTATCTATTAGCTATTAGCTATACCAGGTGTCCACCACCTTTGGACTGGAAGATGCTTTCACCTCCTCACCATGAGGAGGGAAAAGCATCAAGTCGAGAATGGACCGTTTAATCTTTTTGTTATTCAGCTGGATGAAGCTGGGCACTTAAAGTACTCATGGTGAACTTTTTAATTCAGAAACAGTTTAAAATCCTTCAAACCAAAGTATCTGATTGGTCAGTGAATGAGGGTTTTTATGTTCTGTTTTTCCCAGTATAACCAGTATAACCACGACCTGATGTGACGTTCTATCTGAAGATGCTTTGTACTTCAGGCCTCTGAACAGAAATCTATGGGAAACCATCCAACAGCAAAGCTGATGTTAGAAACATAACTTCCAGGGAAAATTAAAGATTTTAAATGCTTCTTTTGGGCAGAGTCAGCTGATTTGACCTGTGATTGTGCACATGCAGTGTTTATGTCCTGGTGACCACTGAAATTACTGTAATAATTTAATAACTCAGATGTAGCTTCAGTGCCTTCAGGCAGACCTTTGGTGCTGGTTAAATTAAAAAACACAATTGTTGTTGTTGTTTTTTTATCGGAGCAAATTCTGCATCCACGACACGAGTCCGTGTTTTCTGTTCTTCGTCATTGCAGCAGCGTTGGCTCGTTTCTTCTCCTCCTTCCTCCTCTCGCGCTCCCTCTCTCTCTCCGTTTGCTGCTGCAGTCGGCGTTGGCGAGCTCCTTTCACGGCACACTCGATCTCTCGGGACAAACTGAAGTGAACCATCTGCATGCTGAGCATCGGCACGATCAGGTTATAATTGTCTACCAGCTTGTTCAGTTTGACTAGCTCCTCCTCCACTGACGCACACAGCTCCTCCCACTCCCGGCTTTCTCTGGGAGTCACGGGGTCACTGAGCCGGGCCCGCCCGTCCAGCAGCCTGTTTCGGATCTGAGCGGTGGCCTCTCTGATGTCGCGCTGCGTGACAACCCAAGGGGGCTGGTAACCGTTGTCTATGAGGATGCGGTTCAGGTTGTGGGTCATGGGGTCGGCGTAGGGATTGTGCTCAAACTTGTTGAGGGGCTTTCCGGCGCCGCTCAGGTTCCTGAAGTCTCCGCGGGCCATCGACTCCTGAATCAGATCCTCCACGAGCCGCTCCACCGCCTGGGTGATCTTGATTTTGCGGCTGCGCTGGCGCATGTCTCGTTCCACCAGCGCCCCCTCGCCCGCCGCCGCCCTCTCGTGCTCCAGCTGTCGGTAGTTTAAAACCTGCTCGGATGCCCGGTCGACACGAATCTGACGGTACTGACGCTCACGCTGGCTGGGCGTGCCTGTGCCAACGCCCTCGTAGCTGAGGTAGTGTCTGTGCTGGAGTGCTGCACCTCTGGACTTATCCTCATCTTCAGCTTCAGCTTCCTTCTCTCCGCTCAGCTGCTTGACTTTGCTCTGATGCGCCAGCACGGCACGGTACGCCTCCTCGACCCGAGCAAACAGCACCGCGTCTGCGGTTGGCGCCCCTGAGTCAGGGTGGTAGAGCTTGGCGAGACGCAGGTAGGCCTCTTTCACCTGCACAGGACTGCTGCTGCCCTCGTCAGGCAGCTGCAGAAGCCGGTAGCTCTCCCGCAGGCTGCGGCTGATTCGAGGACCAGAGCTCAGCGATCGGACCGACTGAGACCAGATGAGCAGAAGGCGTCCATGATAGCAGGCGCCGCAGGAAACCAGGAGGCGGAGAGTGAAACTCATCTCCAGCACACTCCTGCTGACACAGAAGGAAAAGATTCAGTTACATGTTGAGCATGTTGTGGCTGTGTACTGTCACCAGGGTTCAGTGTGAAGAATAATGAGTCATAATAATTTAGATTTGTAAAGCACCTTTCAAGAAACTCAGAGACACTTTACAAAAGAACTCTAGAAGCTGAAAGTGTTGTTGAAAAAGTGAGTTTTAAATAATTACCTAAAAATGCCAATTGATTCAAATCGGTAAGAACTGTTTAATTAATAATGATATAATTCAATTAGTTCAATTCAATTAAAAACACATTTATTTATTTCCGCATATATTTGGATTTGGGTTACATGGCTGACGCCATGTTTCAGTGATTTTGTGCTTGTTCACCTGGATCACCACCTTGTCTGGAGCAGATCTACAGGTTATGGTGATGCACATGAGAAACAAATGAACCACCTTTGTAACACTGACAACCAAGCTAAACGCTGAAGTTACCTGGACGAGCCACAGTCCTGCTTCATATTTCAGACTTCTGGTGAGGCAATGAGTTACTCAGTTATAGATGCGTTTTTACCCAAAGACAAGCCTGCCACAAACGTTGAAAGTCTACATGGAGTTTGTTTCAAAGCCGCACTTCACTAATGTTTGTGAACAAGAGCTTTACTGTGTCTGAAAACAGCTGTAACAGGAAATAACATCACAGCTTCACCTGAAAGAAGGGCTCGATGTTGCGTTTATTGCATTGGTTGTATGAGTTTATTTTATTAAGATTGTCTATTTAAATCTGGCAGAGAAATAATATAAAGGCCACATATGCAGAAATGATACAGTGAAACTGACGGATGTTGGATGATAAATGAGGCCATTCATATAACTCTAACATACTTTATACAATATACATGCATAAATACAAAGAGTGCTGTAAAACTTCCTAACTCTGCCTATATTCATAATTAAACAAAGACAGCATGCACTGGTCTTAGCACTTCCACTGCAGCCTCTGAATCCTTATAACAGTGTTGGAGGTGTTAACGAGAACGGGAGGTCCTCACACAATAACTAAGTGAGCACAAAATGCAAATTAGCCGTTATTTAATAGTTCAGAGCAGCTCGAAGTCTTCTGTCAGCCAACAGCTGAGATCAGTGTGCGGAGGAGGAGAGGCTACCAGCCAGAATGACTGCTAGCTGCTATTTTACAACTAAACATCGCGTTAATGGAGACTGATTTAAAACATTTAGACCCCAAAACTGAACGAAAACCAGACCTGTTTATTCACCAGAACACGTTATAACACTGCATGACCCACGGCCTCGCACAGAGAGGAGACAGGTCACCTGTTTGTTGTTAGTAGTGGATCTTCTTCTTCTTCTGCTTCCTCAAAGGTTGCGATATCTCTGTATTCACCTGCGATAGCGCCCTCTGTCGACCCAGAGACGACCAGCAGCGCCTTCGTGTTATTGTACAGTAAGTGGCTGCAGTTCAGCCAGCGGCCAGCAGGGGGACACTTCTCTATGAAAGGCTGTGGAACTAAACGACCTGCTCTGCTTTAAGAAAAACAAAACACTCACACACTATAATGTGTCAGAATTAAAATGCATTTATTTTTAATTACAGTGAAGCATTCTATCAAAAACATGATGAAATTTATCAAACGAATAAAGTTAACCCAATAAATTGAGTTCATTGGGTTTGGATAGTCCCCTTATGTTTCCTGTTCTTAATTGTTAAACATTATGTGCTACATTTCTGCTTCTCGTTGCTGCTCCAGCAAACCACAGGTCTTCCTGTCTAATGACAAACAATTAGTAAAGGAAGACACACACTGCATATGATTTACAATATCTTTAATGAGTTACAACCAGAAAGAAATATACATCTGGTTAGTTTGTGAATGCATATCTGAGAATGTGATGTGGAGCTTTTTACTGAAAGTTAATGAAAAAGCCTATTATTTAAATTCTGTTTAGCTGCTGTTTTGGGGAGTGAAAATGTTGATTAAAAGGAGACATCAGATTTGAGGATCAGCCCTAAATAACAGTGCCAAAAGAGGCCAAGGGGCACCGCTATAGGCACTTTTTTTTACAAACCTTAAAATAAACCCCAGAAAGATCAGAGAGAGCGAGAGAGATGGAACTAGTTTCTCACACTGAGAAAAAATAAGTTGCATTAAACCACAGACAAGCTCCTGCTTACGCAGCAAGAATGATTTACCAGGTGGACAAATTTTAGATGAGTCCTCAAAGGTTAGCAAGGATTAAGTCATTTTTTAACTAATGTAATTGATAATAGTTTCTAATTATAAGTTATATAAAGAGCTGCTGGTTTTAGGTTCATGTTAGGTCAGTGCATGAGTGTTCTTGTGTTCTTGTATTGCTGATGTTATTGGGACATAATTATAAATTAAAGATCGACCGATGAGGCTTATTTATCCACTGTTGGACTTTGTGTAGTTTCACTCACTCCTCACCTTCTCTCTTGTTGTTTTTCATGTGGAGAGCATGTTTTAATTAATAATTAGAGCAGAGTACATTACAAATACAAATATTTTTGGTTTCTTGCTGCTTGGTTACCACACGGTCAGAGGTCAGGTTTTTTTTAGTGACAGTCCATTTGGGAGGAAGCAGCCCTCATCTTTCATTTAGTTGAAGCTTTGTGCCGATGAACAGACTTTCTGGGGCCTGCTTTTCAGACTAGGATACAAAATGTGATGGAAGAAAAACTATATTTAGGTCAGACGTGCTTATGCCATGGCTAATGCATTTTCACCCAAATTTTCCACAATTTTTCTAGACTGAAAAAACGTTTTCACAAATATTTTACATAAATTATGGGGAGCATATGAATTCTGATAGATTTCAGCAGGTACTGTGACACTGATGCTCTGGTTTGTCATTAAGGATGTTATAAGCTGATTTTGGAAACCCTGGCTGGTCTGAGTTACTGGGAACTTGAGGTTTTCAAGGACGTCCTGTGTAAAATTCATTACAAACATTAGTCAGACATCCAAAGAATCATCTACATGAGGACAGACCTGCAGGACACGGTGTTTTTCATGGTCCTGACTGTGGATGAACATGGAGCCGCACTGTTGAAGAGAGTGAGTGTGACTTTAACTCAGCTTTCATTCAGTAGATTCAGGCTGTAAATCATCCTCATCTTGAACATTATACACGATGAAACAGACAAAGCATCTTTGAAACTGGATGCTTCTGACAGTGTTAATGTGGAGTCTGCAGCAATAATGTTTCCACTGATGACAGAGTGAAGGACTCCGCCCTCAAACCGGCCTTCCTCCCTGTACTATTGTTAATTCAGTGGGTTGGTTTCGCCCCCTGTTGGCTCTCCAGGAAACTGCAGGTCTTCCTGGTCGTTGACAAATGTTTAGTGAATAACAGAAACACACAGTATTAAAGATTTATACCGTCTGTGGTAAATTACAGCTTAAAAACTTGCGTGTTCAGTCAGACATAAGTAGCTCTAGTTAGCATGTGAATGTGATGTTTACTTTGGATTATGGAACTTTTTATTATTATTAACGGATTCAGTATTTATTAAACTTGGTGTATCCGTTGTTGCTTTGGAGATGCAGAGACTGATTAAAGAGACACGACGTCACTCTTTCTACTCATACCTGAGCCAAAGGTAACGTTGATGGAAAGGCGGTAACATCTATTTCAACTTGGTTTATTTCTATGGCGCAAAATTAGAACAACAGTCGCATCAAGGCGCCTCCGTTATTCAGGCGGGCTGACAGCTGGGAGGAGAGAGACGCAGAAAAGCGGAAGTTTTTCCGCCTCAGCGTTTACAGAAAGTGAGAGAAAGCAGCGGGAGAACAGTGCCTCACACTAAGCTGCTTCACAAACACTGAAGAATGATTTTCCATCAGCAGTGATTCCAGGTGTTCACATTTTACATGAAGTATTGAAGGTAAGCGCGGCATTAAGTTCTGCTTCCTTCTGGAAGTTCACATTCGTAGTTCTGCTTCCTTGTTGGGGGAGTGCGAAGGCCCTCTAGTATCTGCTCTGTTTCTGTTTCTTCTTCTTATTATTATTATTCAGGCAAAACAAGTGCCTGTTTGAGGGCCTAAACATGCTCAAAAACTCATGAAGTTTTGCACACGCATCAGGTCTGGTGAAACATTTCGTATTTTAATGGTTTTACATATGAGCATTGGAAAATGGCTCCGTAGCGCCACCTATTTGGGTTTGATTGCATAACCTTCATATTTGGTCAGTGTCAACTACACACCTGGGCCATGTTAAATTGCGGAGCTTTTGAGTTTTCGGGACACTTTGGGGTACAGTATAGTGATGGGTGACATCTGCAACCTCAAATTTCTCCAGGAAAAACTTTTTTTTTTTTTTTTTTGCCTGTCCCGTTTGGATCTTTAGCATCAGAATTGTTGCCTGAAGGCCAAGAAAGATGCTTTACTTTACCAATTGGATCATCGTGGCCTTGCCATATTTGTCCATTTGATTGACCTTTTATTATAATTATGTATTTATTTTATTTTTGGTTGTTACAGACGGGACAGACATGACTGGGGGATAGGACAGGGAGAAAGAATGAAAGAAAGAGAGGGAGAGAAAGAATTTTTATTTTTTTACCTGGATCACCTGTTGAGAAAGAAAAAAGAAAACAAGCAGAAGAAAACGAGAGCAATAGAATAAACAACATCATGATGATCTATGGGAATATAACAGTAAATACTAAATGTTAAACATTATTGTGCAGCACGTAAGATCGACAGCGCACAGTGTGCTTTGAGGTAGGAGCCAAAAAGGGTGTAGTTTGTGTGTGTGAGCACCCGTGTGTACACCTGTGAGCATGAACGCGCTAGTTTTTAAAAGGTTTCTTCATGTAAGTAAATAAAAGCCTTGTTAAGAATTAAAGTGTTTCTCACCTGTGAGAATCTAGAGGGCTTTTAATTTGAAAGAGTTTGTATAAACCAGGGGTGGGCAATTCATTTTCGCAAGGAGGCACATTTGAAAACGAGACTGTTGTGGAGGGCCTTTCCAACAAGCTGAACTCAAACTCACACTCTCACACTCTCACACACTGCTGTGGGTTGCATGTTTTTATTACACAATTTTATTCAAGGTTCAAGCTGATGTTTGACGTTCACGTCCAATCACAGTTTTTCATGAAAAGTAACAAACGTCCATGTCAGTAATGTTGTCATTAGTCAAATACAAAGCAGTGAGTTTCCATCCATCAAATGAACAAACAGCAGACATGCTGTCCTTCATGTATAATATGATTTCTTCATTTTCCAGGTGGTAACTATGACGACTAAGAAGCTGCTCATTGAAACACTGAACCAGTTGAGTCCAGAGGACTTTGCTGAGTTCAAGTCACTCATTGAACCGGAGAAAGATCTATCATCCAAGCCAAGGGGCCGACTGGAAACAGCAAACACACAGGATGTAGTGGAGCTGATGGAGGAGACGTACAGAGGAGAGAGTGTGGAGGAGACCAGAAAGGCTTTAATGAAGATGAACAGGACTGATCTGGTGCAGAGATTATCAGGTATCACCTCATGAAACGCAAATAAGAGAACAAAGACTTAAATATGTGAGAATACTGCACATAGTTTATCACATTCATAAGAAACCAGGTGCTGACTGATAGAAAAATCTCTTGACTCTGTGTTGTGTAGTGAATGATGAACAAAGACGTTTATATTTTAGTGCTGCTTTTTATCACGTGGATTAGAGCAGAATATGTGCAGGTCAGGCAGGTTGGCTCATTACAGGAGGCTCAAACACAGCACACTACAAAATAATAGCAGCTTCTAGCCGGTGTGCAGTGATATTATGTGACTGTTTCAGGACTTCACAATTACAACAAACCACTGAAACTCTTCTTATTAACAGTTAGACAGTTACAGAGGTCACATGCTCTGTAACGCTCTGTAACGTCTGCTGTTGCTCATAGTGGTCCAAGGGACGCTCAGGGAGTTTGTGTGTTTGCTCAGACACAAGAAAAATTAGAGCTCTGACTGTTTGTCAGCCTGGCTACAGTGCTGAAGAGAAACCTGGGGTTGTTCTTATTTTCTTCAATCAGTGATGAATAGTAAGATGTTCTGGCTTTGTGGAGGGCTTTCTTATAAAGCAACAAACTATTTCTCCAGGCTAAATGATGATCTTCTAAATTTGTGACACGCCATTTCCTCTCCAGATTACGAGTCATCTGCTTGAGGGTACGTGTTTGAGAATTATACCACGGAGTCAGGTACTTCTGATTTGAGGTCTTAGTTTTCACAGGAGCTACAGTATCCAGAGTCGTACGTAGTGAGGAGGTAAAATTATTAACAAGATAATCGACCTCTGTTGGGGTAGCGTTCAGATAGCTGCTCTGCTCTGTGTTGGTACAGGGCATTGACGATGATAACAGTGGCTGGATTATATTCTTAAACTTAGTTACAGCGCTTTCAGAAAGACATCTACTTTGATAACGTCTACTCTCCACTGCTGTGTAATCAATTATTGTAAATGTAAATGTTATCAGGAAATGATCAGACAGGAGAGGGTTTTCAGGAAACACTGTTAAATGTTCAGTTTCTATGCCATATGTTAAAACCAGATCTAGAGTGTGATTAAAGTGGTGGGTGGGTTCTTTTACATTTTGAGAGAAGCTAACTGGCTCCTTGTGATGTGAAGGAGCAGCGGCTCTACTCTGACCCCCTCCCGGATGGCCGAACTTAATATATATCTCCTCACCCTATCTCCCTTAGAGATAGAGTGAGGAGATAGGTGCAGGCTGTATAAAGATGCCCCTGAGACAGTCCTGGACATAACAGCAGGGGGCAAGATGCTAGCAGGCAGAGCATACTGTCCTGGAACTCCATAAACATGTGGCCGGCTTAGTGTACAGGAACATCTGTGCCAAGTGTAACCTGGAAGCCCCAAAGTCGAAATGGGAGACGCCCCCAAGGGTGTTAGCGAACGACTGAGCTAAGATCCTGTAGGACTTCCAGATACAGACGGACAAAACGGTGATGGCTAACCAACCGGACATAGTGGTGGTAGACAAACAGAAGAAGACGGCTATAGTGACGCAGCGATACCAAATGACAGCAACATCAGGAAGATGGAACACGAGAAACCCCATCTTAAGACTCATTTAATTAGACTAGCTTTTAACTAGATTTGTGTTTGTGCTATTTTATGTTTATCTGTTTTAAATCATTATGAAGCACTTCATGGTTTTTATCCCATGAGAAGTGCTACATAAATCAATAAAGTAAAGTAAACTGTTGAAGTACCAAGGGCTCAGAGAAGAGCTCGAGAAGATGTGGAGGGTGCAGGTAACAGTGGTCCCAGTGGTAATCGGAGTACTTGTGCGGTGACTTCTAAACCAGGCGAGCAGCTCCAGCAGATCCCAGGAGCAACATCAGAGATGTCTGTTCAGAAGAGCGCAGTCCTAGGAACAGCTGAGATACCGCGCAGGACTTTCAAGGTCCAAGGCCTCTGGTAGAGGACCCGAGCTTGAAGGAAATCTTTTGTGTTCTAAATCCTCATAAAGCCTGATGATCAAACAGTTTCTAATCTGACTTTTTCTCTTTCTTTTCTCCTCAGACAAACAGTTTCGTCCACTGAGCCAGAGAGTGAGTAGAGTCAAATCAGGGTCCTATTTTCATCTTTTGCCTGATGCTGACCTTCTTGACCTGGGTGACGTCACAGCTGGTATGGCTTCATATTTATGTCTCTCACTCCAAGTTACGGTTGGTTAGCATGGGAGAGGCAGCCTGGGACCCTCATTGGACAGAAACGCCCCGTTCTGGAGTCGACTCCCGTCACATTCAAAGACACGTAGTGTATATTTATATATCTGTGTGTGTGTGTGTATATACACACATAAAAGTGATCAGCGATCAGAGTATCCTGTGTGTGCTCTCATTCACAAAGTTAGGCCTCTCTCTAAAATCATTATTAACGAGTTAACGAGGTTTAAGTGTCACTTTGATGTGAAATCTTTTGTGTTCTAAATCCTCATAAAGCCTGATGATCAAACAGTTTCTAATCTGACTTTTTCTCTTTCTTTTCTCCTCAGACAAACAGTTTCCTCCACTGAGCCAGAGAGTGAGTAACGTCACATCAGTCGACTTCACACAGTTCAGCTTTGATTCAGGAGATGAAGACTGAAAATGATCTTCATCTTAAACAGAAATCATACACATGAAATTCAAGCTGCAGCTATGTCATGCACACATGAGTTTTGTACATGATTGGTATAGAAATATTAAACCTTATTTACATTTTAAAAGCAGATTAAATTCAAGTCTTTGTGTTTATCAGTAAAGATGTGAGCAGTTAAAGCTCCCCTCTGTTTGTAAAATCAGGAGACTCACTGCAGTTTTTGTAGCTCAGTCTTTGACAGAGTTACAGTCAGGCAGTGAAACAGAGTCACAAACCTGTTCATGAAAATTAAATCCTTCAAAAAGAGGAAAAAATGAGCCAAGAAATAAAAAACGAATCCAAGCAGGTACCCACCGAGCACCAGATGTTCATGGAGGTTATTTTCTGCTCTACATCTGGTCGACGGGTCATGACCTTAAAAAGACGCAGCTTTATGTCTGAAGGTCAAAGGTCATCTTTTCAGGTTTTTAGAAAGAATTGGATTCAAACATGAATTTATTTTTAGCACACTAAAATGTTTCTGTTGATTAAAAATCAAACAGACATTTGAATGGTGCATCGCTGTCATGTGACCTCTGTTTTTACCAGGTGGAAACGATGGAGTCTCATATTGAGCTGCTTTTGGAGACACTGGCTGATCTGAGGGGCAGCGAGCTCAAGAACTTCATCGAGATCCTGGAAAGAGAAGGTGGCTCACTGGTCCTAAGGAATCTGTCTGAGATGTCAGACGTGCAGGATGTGCAGGACGTGGTGTTTTTGGTGGTGAGGACTTTTGGCCAACAGTCAGTGGAGAAGATCGTGGAGGTTTTAAAGGAGATGAAGAGGACTGATCTGGCTCAGAGGCTGACAGACAGCAGCTCAGAAGCTCAAAGTAAGATAAAGACAAAACATGTTAAAATCATGTGTTTAATAAAAGCTCGATTAGCTTTTATTAAACACTTATTTCTATTTCTGTTAATTTCTCTTTTTTCAGACAAACATCTGGATGAACATCTGTCTGCACTGATCCATAAAGTGAGTAACGTCTCATCTGTCTGACTCTGCAGAGTTCAGCTTTGATTCAATAAGATGCAGTTTGAAAATCATAATTTCATCATTTAGATTAAACAGTTGTCACAGAAATGTTTTTAGATTAAAAATCAAACATTTATAAAAAAGTGTGTTTACATAAATACATCTTAATAAATAAGATAACAAAAGAAAACAAAGTGTTTCAGAGAAAACATTGACAACATTCAAAGTTTAAAAGAGCTACAAAAACATAAATCTGTAATTTTCTCAGTGAGGAAACATTTTTTCTTTATGAATGTTTATGAATTTTCCAGGTTGCAACAATGGCAGCTGTTACAGATCTGCTTCTAGAAACACTGGAGGATTTGAGTGATCAGGATCTCAACAAATTCAAGTTGTTCCTGCAGTTCACTCTGTTTCAGAAGAGTCTTCCACAAATCAAACTGAGAATTCACAGAAGAGGAATAGTGAATAATATCATTGATAAATGTGGTCATCAGTCTGTGGAGGTGATCAGGGAGGTTTTAACAGACATGCAGAGAACTGATCTGGTGCAGAGGCTGTCAGAGAGCAGCTCAGGACTCAAAGGTAAGAGAAAATAATCTGTCAGAGTGTCTGTAATAACTTTAATACATTTTATTTATTCATTAAAGTTTATTTAACCAGGAAAAAATAAACTTGTGACATTAAAAATCTGTTTTACAAGAGTGTCCTGGCCAAGAAGGACAGCTGTACGATCATAAGCTGCATAAATTAATAGACAAATCCATACATCAGATATGGTGTGATTATTCTTAACTGTGTGTGGAAGTATTTTAAAGTACTTCCACACTATTTTAATCGCCCCTATTTTAATTTGGGGCGACCGTGGCTCAGGGGGTTGGGAAGCGCATCTGTAACTGGAAAGTTGCCGGTTCGATCCCCGGGCTCTCTGTCCTGGTCGTTGTGTTCTTGGGCAAGACACTTTACCTAACACCTACTGGTGATGACCAGAGGAGCCGATGGCGCGATATGGCAGCCTCGCCTCTGTCAGTCTGTCCCAGGGCAGCTGTGGCTACAATGTAGCTGCTTCCACCAGTGTGTGAATGTGAGAGTGAATGAATAGTGGCATTGTAAAGCGCTTTGGGTGCCTTGAAAAGTGCTATATAAATCCAATCCATTATTAAATATAATATTACACCTTACAGTGAAAATTAATTTAAAGAATTAAATCAGAGAAACTCACAACAAGAACTGCATAATATAAACTTTATTATCTTAAAATGAAAGAATTTGTTTCCTCTGATTTATTTTGGACACACGTTGATAAATTAACACATTCAGGTTGTACAAACACAGTAAAATTAATCAGATTTGTTTTCATATTTCAATGTTTTAAAGTAAAAATATTCAGGTTATTGAATCAGTGACTTTCTTTAGTAAATGTTGTTTTAAAGCTCTTTGAACTTCTTTCCTTTGAAAATATTTTTCTTTGTTTTGTTTCATTGAATTCTTGCATTTTGAGCTCATTAATATCAGTCTTGTATTGTAAATAGATCTTTATGTTAGCTTTGATTTAAACTCCACTATGGAGACAGACGACCTGTATGAGGTAAATGATTCCAAAGTGTTTTCATTGATTTCTCTGTGATTGTGTAACTATGGCCTCCTCCTGCCTTCAGTCAGCACAGCTGAAAGTGAAACATTAAAGCTTTTTATTGTCAGGACTCAGTGTTATACTCAGGATGAGCACACATAAAGGACACACACAGTGTCTGTATCATGTAGTTACAGTTTGTATTCAATGTGTTGCAGCTGCAGGATCATCAGCTGAAGGATTTGATGTGGAGGAAACAGAGAAAGGTCAGTGTCCAGAAAACACATGAATCAATAAATACACTCATTGATATGAAGATGAAGAAGAAGAAGAAGAAGAATTACTGAATGAAACAGAACTGGATCATTTCCTCACACTTTGATAGTTTCCCATCAAATATGACTTCATGTTAACAAGTTTAATGTTGTTATTAATCCAACTTACAAGGATCATCAGAATGAAATCAAAGCATCAGTTATTTCAAAGTGTCTGATTATTAACACTGATGTTAAATCAGTCATGAATGAACCTTTTAATATTTCTTTTCTGTCAGAGAAACACTCTGAGGATGAACGTTGGCCTGCACTGATCCACAAAGTGAGTCATGTCACATCTGTCTGACTTCAGATCATCCAGCTTTCATTTCATAAATACAGGATAGAAATCTTCAATAGAAACAAATGATTTGATTGGAAAAGTCAAAGTTTGATAAGTTGAGCGTGTGCAGTGAGGTAGGTCTGCAGCAGGTCAGAAAAGTGCTGAACTTGTTAACAGAAGCAGAATAATTGTTAATCAGCTGTTTGTGATCATTGTGACAAATATGACCAATGACATCATCACCTTATGTTTAGTTTAGTTTAGTTTAATTATTTATATAGCACATTTAATTACAACAAGAGCGTTGACCAAAGTGCTGTACAAGAATACAACATACCTAATAAAACAACTTAGAGTATTAAAAGCAAACACCAAATATGAATTAACAGATAACTCTCATGCTGTATTAAAAGCCAGTAAATAAAAATGCGTTTTAAGATAAGATTTAAAAAGATTGACAGTGGGAGCCTGTCTGATGTGTAGGGGTAAATTATTCCACAGCTTGGGCGCTACGGCTGCAAATGCTCGATCACCTCTATGAACCAGCCTCGACCTTGGTACAGCTAAGAGCAAAAGATCACTTGATCTAAGAGATCTAAGGGGGGTATAAGTCTGCAGGAGTTCAGATAAATACCCGGGAGCCTGTCCATTCAGGGCTTTGTAAGTCAACAATAAAATTTTAAAATTAATTCTGAAGCGGACAGGGAGCCAATGAAGGGAGGCAAGTACCGGGGAAATGTGTTCGCATCTTTTAGTACGTGTCAGAAGACGAGCTGCAGCATTCTGGACCAACTGCAGCCTTGCCAGGCAGGTCTGGCTAACTCCAGCATATAAGGAGTTACAGTAGTCCAGCTGGGATATAATGAAAGCATGAATCGCTCGTTCAAAGTTTTTAAAAGATAAAAATGATCTCACCTTAGATAAAAGCCTCAGTTTGAAGAAAGATCGCTGTACGACTGAGCTAATTTGTTTTTCAAAGGTGAAATTGCTGTCAAATATAACCCCTAAATTTTATGTGATGGATGATGTCATCTAAACACATCTACATTTGTCAAGTGTTGATGAGAAAACAAACAAACCTGAAAGTGAGAAATGTCACATTTATCTCATGAACATTTTCTTTGAATTTTCCAGGTAGAAACGATGGAGTCTGTTATTGAGCTGCTGCTGGAAACTCTGGATGGTCTCAATGATCGAGAGCTGCATAAGTTCAATAAGAACCTGCGACGAATTCATCATGACAAATATGAGTCAGACTTTTCATGGATGCCATACGAGTGGACAGACCTGCAGGACACAGTGTTTCTGATGGTGCTGACTTACGGCCAACAGTCAGTGGAGAAGATCATGGAGGTCTTAAAGAAGATGAAGAGGACTGATCTGGCTCAGAGGCTGTCAGACTGCAGCTCACTGCCTCGAAGTAAGACAACAAAATCAAAACTCATTAAAGTCATAAAACTGTTTTTATGTCTCATAAACGTCTGACTAAAGTCTTCTTTGACTTTATAAATAATATTTGTAATAAAGACAAAAAAACACATCTTTAAAACATATTTTATGGCTGTTCTGGAAAAATATACTTCAATAAATACATAAAAATGAGATTAAATCAAAATACTTTGTGAGGAGGAGTAAAAATGACTCCTTCATACTGTTTATTATTGCTGAGGAGGTTTCATATTTCCTGAATAATTGTCAGTTAGTTGTTAAATGTGTTTGTCATGAGTGACTTTGAGCACTTTTCTCCTCAGAGAAACACTCTGTGGATGAACGACGCTCTGCACTGATCCACAAAGTGAGTCATGTCACATCTCTGATTCAGTACAAGACAGCAGGCTGAAAGTCAGAGGACTAAAGTATCATCAGTTCTCATGTTGAGTCATTTTTCTCATGATTTCTGCTGGATGTTTGTGACAAACTGAAGCTTCATTCAGTTTGACTTCTTCAGCAGTAAGTTTCTGCAACACTAATGTCAGGATGTCTTTACCACTGAGGATGAGCTGAGGAAGTGTCAGCATGTACATTTGTCCTGACTCTTCAACAGGACAGAGAAATCTGAAAACATCAAACACTTTCAGATTAAACAGGAAACTTTATTCTACTTACAAATATTAATAAAGAATGAAAGATAATGTGAAATCAGGGAAAGATTCTTGATGGATATGTTTCAGTTTTTATCTGCACAGTGAGAGAAGAACTGCAGCCTGTAAAGAAAAACTATTCAAACCCATAAAAGTGGATCACAGTTTTATATTTTCTTCATTTCTTTGATAAACGTACCGCAATTAGTAAATAGACGCTTGTGTTTGGCTAAATAAATATGTGACCCCGTGATTGTGTTTATTGTTCCAGGTGGCAACAATGGCAGCTGTTAAACATCTGCTTTTAGAAACTTTGAATAATTTGAGTGATGAGGAGCTCGAGAAATTTAAGAGGCTCCTGCAGACGATCATTCCTTGGAGGAATCGGTCATATTTCTTATGGAGGTTGAGTCCATCATCAACCAGAGCAGATGTAGTGAATCTGATGATGGATGAACTTGGTCATCAGTCTGTGGAGGTGACCAGAGAAGTTTTCATGCACATGAACAGAACTGATCTGGTGCAGAAGTTACCAGAGAGCAGCTCAGCATCCAGAGGTGAGACCAACATGCATGAGTGTAAACTCTGTGTCATCAACAGGTTTTTGTGTTGGTGGTGTCATGGTGGTGCAGTGGTTAGCACTGTGTCCTCACAGCATGAAGGTTGTGTGTTTGAGCCTCCTGGTTGGCTGGAACCTTTCTGTGTGGAGTTTGCATGTTCTCCCTGTGCCTGCATGCTTTTCCTCAGAGTGCTCTGGTTTCCAGTCCAAACACATGCTTGTTGGCTTTATTGCTGGTTCTAAATTAAATGTGGGTGTGAAAGGTTGTCTGTCTGTTTAAAACCTGAGGTGGACAGGTGTACCCTCTCTCATTATCACAGCTGGGAACCCCCAGTTACTTTGGTTGGACAGGATGGAGGGTTTCTTTGTTGGGTTCTTGTGTCATTTTATTTAGTTTCACATGATTTTCTCTTTTAAATCATCTGTGTCGTCTGAAGGCTGATTCTACTTGGATGTGTGATGATGTTTGAATCCTCAGAGTTGATTGTAAATGTCTTTCCTCCTCAGAGAAACACTCTGTGGATGAACATGGAGCTGCACTGTTGAAGAGAGTGAGTGTGACTTTAACTCAGCTTTTACAAAAAAATAGTTTTTAGTATTGATAGAAATGAAATAATGTTTTCTTATGAAACTTGAAGTTTTGCAGTTCATAAAGAGAGTGAAGTAAATATCAAAACCACCAGCCGTCTCTTCAGTGATTATTCTAAAACATATAAATATTAATGAAGATATCTTTTTTTTAATTAATATTTGACATTTCTACTACAGTTTCTCTGGAAATTAAATAAAAAGAAATCTTTAAATCGTCCAACAGAGATATTATACAGTAACTTGATACATTATTTTGGTTTTACAGGAAAAAGAACAGGAAGCTGTTACACAGATTCAGGAAACACTGAATGAATTCAGTCAAAAGGATCTAAAGAAATTCAAGCAGTTGCTGCCGTTCACGTGCTTTAAGATGGGCCTGCCACAAATGGAGAGGTACTGGTATCTAAACTGGACAGAGAGACTTGTGAATCTGATGGTGGATGAACTTGGTCATCAGTCTGTGGAGGTGATCATGGAGGTTTTAACAGACATGAACAGACCTGATCTGATGCTGAGGCTGTCAGAGAGCAGCTCAGGTGAGACCAAACAAAGTTTAATAAATAGATTTTCATAATTTACAATAAACTTGTTTAAACAACTTCTAATCAACAAACATTAAAATAAAGAGGAAACACAACAGACGTACAAAAATAACTTTGCATAAATCATCAGAGCTGAATCCAACCTTTCTCTCTGTCTCTGTCTTGTTCTGACATCACTGGTGAGAATATTTGAATTCATCAGCTTTTGATCATCTTAGACGTCACTCAGCTGCACGTCCTGCTGAACATGTTGTTCTGATGTTGAAGCAGCTCTGCACAGCATAAAGTGATCAAACAGCAAACATGTGGACAGTTAGAGGATGATTTTATATGTCAGCATAACATCATTCATTTGAATTCTTTGTGTCTCAACAAGGACGAAAAACTGAAAGAAGTTCAGAGCTTGAAGGTTGTCAGAGCCTGACGGTAATCCCTTCCATTCATCCATTTATTCCTAAAGTTTCTTTCTTTAGAAACATGTGTACTTATTGACTAAAGTGACTGTCCTCTGCAGCAGGACTGCAGTGATTGGACTAAACTTGAACCTGAGGTGAACAGTACAGATGCAGACGAGGCTCCAACTTACAGGTAAATCAACTTCCTGAATGCTGCAGCACAGCAAACTGGAACTACAGGAAACAGTTCAGCTTTGGATTTATTCCCAGAGGAAATTCTTCATTTTGCATCCAATTCACACGACTACTCTCTGTGTTTCCATTCACTCTGTTGTTCCTTCATGAGTGTGTATTTAATTCCTGTTTCAGCCTTCAGTCTGCAGCAGGACACTTTGAATGCAGAGTCTCGGGCTTGCGCTGGGTCTGTAAGGGAAAGACCAGCTTTCAGTACCAGTTCAGATCTTGGGAGGGACACATGGAGAGGATGGAGAGCAGACAATACATGCCTGCAGGTCCTCTGATGGACGTCACAGTCACTGCTGGGAAGTTAAATGAAGTTCACCTGCCACACTGGATCTGCATCGGTAAGAGGACACGAAGGAAGAATTTCAGATGTTTGACATTTCTGACAGTGAGCGCACAAACTGTTATAAACTGTTCTTCTCACCATGTTTGTGTTGTTGTGTTCTCCTGCAGATGACATCCCTGACATATTGGACAAGTTTGCAGTCGTTCACATAGATGACTGTGGAGATGTTGTGGGAAAAGTGTCTGAGGTCACACCAACACATGTCAAGTTAACGGATCCACATTTCTCATTAATAGCACCTCTGATGCGTTTATTTACGTATATACCTTCCATATTTCCTCCAAAAATCAGCTGTTACATGTTGATGTACTATCAACTCAACACATCATTCCTCAAACTCCACGTCTACCTGATACGACAGGATCCTGCTCTGGAACAGGTAACTGAACATCTTAATGATGTGAAACAGGACAAGATTCCAAACATTAGGACCGACTGACAAAAGACAAAAGAGACACTGAAAGAAAAATGTGTTTTATACTGAACCCAATGGGAGAAATGTCTCTATTGCTACAATAAATCTCTTCTGTTTGATTATAGGAAGATTTTTTAATCATGTTTTTTCTTTTAACTTCAGCAGCACTTGTGAGAGTCACTTGGCTGTTAAATCTCTTCACTGTAATCTGGAGATTATTTGGACCCAGACCAGAGTTTATAATATTACATAATACAGACTTCATATAAGCAAAACTATTAAAAATTAGACACTTGTTATTAACCAGAGAGTTCACAAAGCACCATGAAGATGCAAAATATTGATCACCTTCACATGGTGATACTCTCGCTCTCAGAGTTTGACACAATATTTCACAACAATCTCTGACTTTATTCTCATTAATGTGACTTTTTCCTCCAGTTTACTTTTCCAGCAGACCATAATACTCTCTCACAAAAATCTTATCGTTTGATTATAAATGTCATTTCAAACACAGATGGTGTAAGCTGGTGTAAAGTTAACCCCTATTTTTGATTATTTTACTTTTTTGTTTCCTTTTTTTTTTCTTAAACAGGAAATTGCTCAGAAATATTGTGAGAAAAATGATGAGACAAAATCCCATTTGAAATTTCAAAAAATCATAAAGCATCCCCCAGACCAGTACCTGCAAACTGAGCGTCTTTTCAGCCTCAAAGTCGACAACACAAGTGCAAAAATTCAACCGGAGGTAAACTTTGTAAAGTTTGTGCTACATGTGGATCGAAACCTTGTTGACAGAAAACACATCAGGCCTTATTTTAGCCAGAATGACACGGCTGCTCTGAAACATACGTGTGTCTTTGCATTGGCTGAGTCAGTGAGGTGAGGGGCATCACACCAGGGACTATCAGCTGTCTTTGGTAGCACAGCTGCACACACTTTAACACAGCAGTTTGTGATGCTGTATTTCAGTCTTCTTCAGGTGCTGATGATAGTTTTACCTGAAGAATATAAAATAATGGTAAAAGTCAAAATAGTGTTTCAGGAAAATCAAGTTCTGAAGAAAATCCTAAAACTTGTGAAATCATGAACTGACAGTTTTTGCAACTCAGTGGGCTGCTGTATATTTTTTACTATTATTGTTCTGTGACTTTAAATCTGGGTCATTTATTTGTCATCACATTTTTCCAAAAAGAGCTGGGAGATGAGGAGTGTAAGAAGTCATGGATTTAAAAGAATAATTATAAAAAATAGAAAAACAAATGTGATCAAACTGTGTAAAAGGTCTGTAGTTCATTCTGTTTTTATATCAGTTCACATTTTTCTGGTAATTTTTGTTTTAGTTTTACTTCATTATAAAACACTTGATGTGAACAAGGTTAAAGGGCATACGCTGAGATCATATTAGAGCATATTTAAAAAACTCAAAGTCTGAGCCTCAACATTGTTTTGACTGAAAATCACTTACATCTGTCTTACTGCATCTAAATAATATCACAAGTCCACAGATAAACTGTCTTTTTATCTTTAGTCCCTGTCACCTACACTTTGTCCATCAAATATATTTAAATGAGTAGATTTAAAAAGTAAAATGTAAAACTTGGAGGCTCCATTTCTGTACTGATAGCCAGATGTAAGAACCACAACTGTAACTTTATCGGCTGCATTAAATTGTGACAGAATATTGTGCGTGTGTGTGTGTGTGTGTGTGTTCACAGAGGTATTTTAAAGTTCTTTTGTTTTGTTTTTTAAACACAGAAGTTAACCCTCAGATACAACAGGCAAAACTTCTATGAGGTGTACGTTAAGAATCCACGCAGTGAACTCATACTTACACTGGTGCACACTCACCCAGCTGATGGTGAACCAGCTGATGAGCCACTATGGAAATGTGAAATTCGAGCAGGTCAGTGGTTATTAAGCAATATTACCCACACTGTTACTAATATAAGAAATACTGTATGTCATAAAATGTCAAATGTAAGAGATTTTTTCCATCAAACTTAAAAGAGTCTGCAGCAGTTTGATTGACACTATGTTTCCAAAAGTATTCACTCGCTCATCCACATCCTTTCATTCATGTGTTAAAATCACTTCCATGGCCTCAGGTGTATAAAATCAACACTAAGACATGCAGACTCTTCTACAAACATGTGTGAAAGAATCACTCGTTCTCAGGAGTTCAGTGGTCCTGTGATAGGACGCCACCTGTGCAACAAGTGTCGAGTCGCACATTTTGAAGCCAATATGATAACCTTATCCCACCAATGCTGTGGACGTCCAGCTTTTCAGATCCAGTTAAAATCAAATCACTCAAAAAGATCCTCTGGAAAAGAGTAGAATTCTTAGAACAGAGTTTATTAAACAGTGTCATATGAACAGCAGAAATCAGTACAATCAACCAGGATGACAGAAAAAGTGAACAAGCAAAGCGAAGCAACCCCGGAGTGTAGAGCCTCAAAGCACAAACAGCACAGACACACAACAGACAGACAGGAAAGAAGCAGCAGAGCGGGGCATATCGACCCTCCTCTTATATGGGATCAGTGACCCCTCCGCCTGCCGTTGGGTACTCTTTCATCCTTTGTTCTTTCTTATCATGCATAACTTTCTGACCCTGCCCCATAACTTTTACATCCATCATTGAATTGGGTCACTTTGTCAGTCACCGTTGGCGATACCACAGTCAAAGGTTACTTATTGATCCTAATTAGTACATTTTGATCAGCATGTGTTTATACAATAAAGGGCACAAACTTCATTAATATAATTGAAGATAATGTTTGACCTAAATATGTGGATCTTGTGATTTTGAACGTGTAGAAAAAATGCTCCAGTATAAGTATATATTTAGTATATAGAAGTATATATGATTACATATGTGAGTATATGTCCAGTGTGTACAGGTACATATGTCATATATATCCAACACATTCTCACTCCCAAAGTGTAACATTTTACGCTAGGTGACAAATCGTCAACATATTACGTTTTCGGCTACCCACCACGTTCCTAAATGACAACCTCGGAAAAATGAGGAAATATGAGAACCATATGGACTCAATCTACACATGTTCGCTCTTTTTCTTCAAATTGCTTAGAAACACGCTATTTAACATCATTAAAGTCCTGGTTAACCTCAGGAAAAAGGTTATGGTTAGGGCTAGGGATAAGGTTAGGTTTAGGGCTGGAACGTCTATTACCGCGGGAGCGTCATTGCACTGGATTTCGGCCATAACCCGCCGCGTACCATAAGAACGCCGAAGGTCTCCTTTTGCGTTCCTCAGGAACGCCCCGGGATGTCATATATCATAGAAAATCCACAACATTAGTTAAAATGGAGAGAATGTTGTCTCCGGGAGTTTAGCTGATTTGATTTAGAGCGGCAAGGTATGGTGGGTGTGTTCCGGTTAAAGAACACGGAGGCAGCTTCCAAGTTTAGGAGATTTATTCAGCTGTGGTCTGTAGTAATGATACATAAAGCAACTATATGTACAGCACACATAAAATATTCAACATGTCTAGACATTATTCTAGCACAGAGATAGCACAAGGAACTGTATTCAACACTCACATCTATAACAACTTCAACAATTACACAAGATTTATAATTAGCATTAACTAGCTTAGTAGCTTATAGTGATGGGATTTCCGGCTCTTTTTAGAGATCCGACTCTTTCGGCTCGGCTCACTAAAAAGAGCCGGCTCTTTCGGCTCCGAACCGGCTCTTCAGGTTGTTTTGTTGCTTTAATTATTTAATCATTAACAATAATATAAAATTATGCAGAAAAGGAATTACTAATGTAAAAAAAGTGGTTTTATTTATATATGTTTATATATGGCCCCTAGAGGTAAAGCACGTACAAACTCTAAAGCATATACAAACTCCAAAAAGCACGTACAAACTCCAAAACACATTTCTAGCGTTTACTGAACTTCCAAAACAGAGCTACCCAGATCACTTAAATTACACAATTGAAAGCATGTGTGTATTGTTTGTGTATTTATAGACAAGCACTCATATTTATTCAAATAATTAAAAAAAAAAAAAAGTTTATTTACCTGTTACTACCACACACCAAATCCGGTTGTTGATACTTCCTGGCTTGTGTAGCCACTAGGAAACAAAAGCTCAACACTGCGCCCTAGCATCCTGGAGAACTTCTGTTGTCTTTTGTACGTGATTCTGAGTTTGTACGTGCTTCTGAGTTTTTACGTGTTTTGGAGTTTGTACATGCTTAGGAGTTTGTACGTGCTTAGGAGTTTGTACGTGTTTTGTCTCTAAGGTCCACCATAAATATACTTTATTTTTTCACTCCACATAAAATGTAATAAATAAATCATATAATACAAAAAACAACTATTTACATTTTAAATTTTTAACTATTTAAATTTTCAGCTTTTTCCTTTTAAATAAATTTAACGTGAAACAACACAAAACACTGCAAACCACAACACAATTAAATATAAATTAAAATATGAAAACAAAAAGAAGATGCACATTCTCTGTCATATGGGCCTGCATGATTTCTGAATCCTTTATCATCTGCAACTGAAAATAGTGGATGATTACTATACCTTTCTAATGTGACGTTGTTGTCCCTCGCTCTCTTTCTCTCTGGCTCTGTTCCTGTGCTACTGCGAGTGTAACTAACGCCCCTCCCCCCTCTGCCCAGCGCAAAGTACAGGCCGCGCGTGCGGAGTTTAGCGAAAAAAGGGCGAGAGAGAGGGTGAGAGAAAGAAAAGAAAAAAAAACTCACGGCTCCCAATAAGGAGTTCACTTCAAAGAGAGGGCTCTAAGAGCCATTTCGTTCGCGAACGACCCATCACTAGTAGCTTACATAGCATATTAGCGTATTAGCATATTAGCGTATTAGCATAGGATAACATTAGCATAGCCACGAGGGAACAAATGCACACAATAGCAGCTGACATACACAACATCATGTAAACAGAACCCACCTTCTGGCATTCACACACAGCAATAAACCAAAACCCACGAGATACTGGTGAGAAGACACAAGGAAAAAATGCTGGCTATCAGCAGCTACAAAGGCAGACTAGCAGCACACGGCACAGAGTGGTGCATTCAAGGAGCGTCAGCATAGATATGGTGAGTTCAATGACGTAGGACATATCAAATTCCACAGCGCAAACACTATCTATCGACAAACCACAACACTTCAACCAAGCAAATAACGTGTAAACAGTGGGCTTTCTAACACAGCCGCCCCCGACTGTCTGCACAGACAGTCGAATCCAAGGTAGAAAGGTCACTCAGGTACGTGGATCCTTATCATCTTCAAGCATAGGGAGTGAGACCAAGCGGGCTACTGGTCGAATATACGTTCGATCTTTGACCTTAACGGCAGCAGTCCGGATACATCCATCAGCTCCAGGGTAAGTAGTTGTTTCCTTACAAACAGGCCATAAAGCTCTTGGGAGCTGAGGATCAACTATGAGCACCACCTGGTCCGGTTTGAGGCACTCCGCATCCTTTTGCCACTTCTGTCTCTCTTGCAAGTTAGGCAGGTAGTGACGGCTGAATCGGGACCAGAAATGGTCGACAAGAACTTGACTATGTCTCCATCTGCGACTCCCGATAAGGTTACTGGGATCGTAAACCACTTGAGGGAGTGATGCATCATAGCGTCCCATCAGCAGGATGTTAGGTGTGATGGGGTCTCGATCTGCTATGTCTGATGAGACGTAGCCAAGAGGCTTAGCATTTACAATGCCTTCCACTTCCACAAGGACCGTACGAAGCAATTCAATTCAATTCAATTCAATTTTATTTATATAGCGCCAAATCACAACAAAAGTCGCCTCAAGGCGCTTCATAGATACAGAGAAAAACCCAACAATCATATGACCCCCTATGAGCAAGCACTTTGGCGACAGTGGGAAGGAAAAACTCCCTTTTAACAGGAAGAAACCTCCGGCAGAACCAGGCTCAGGGAGGGGCGGCCATCTGCTGCGACCGGTTGGGGTGAGAGAAGGAAGACAGGATAAAAGACATGCTGTGGAAGAGAGACAGAGGTTAATAACAGATATGATTCAATACAGAGAGGTCTGTTAATACATAGTGAGCGAGAAAGGTGACTGGAAAGGAAAAACTCAATGCATCATGGGAATCCCCCGGCAGCCTACATCTATTGCAGCATAACTAAGGGAGGATTCAGGGTCACCTGGTCCAGCCCTAACTATATGCTTTAGCAAAAAGGAAAGTTTTAAGCCTAATCTTAAAAGTAGAGATAGTGTCTGTCTCCCGAATCCAAATTGGAAGCTGGTTCCACAGAAGAGGGGCCTGAAAACTGAAGGCTCTCCCTCCCATTCTACTTTTAAATACTCTAGGAACAACAAGTAGGCCTGCAGAGCGGGAGCGAAGTGCTCTAATAGGGTGATATGGTACTACAAGGTCATTAAGATAAGATGGGGCCTGATTATTTAAGACCTTGTATGTGAGGAGCAGGATTTTGAATTCAATTCTGGATTTAACAGGAAGCCAATGAAGGGAAGCCAAAACAGGAGAAATATGCTCTCTCTTTCTAGTCCCTGTCAGTATTCTTGCTGCAGCATTTTGGATTAGCTGCAGGCTTTTCAGTGAGTTTTTTGGACATCCTGATAATAATGAATTGCAGTAGTCCAGCCTGGAAGTAATAAATGCATGAACTAGTTTTTCAGCGTCACTCTGAGACAGGATATTTCTAATTTTAGAGATGTTGCGCAAATGGAAGAACGCAGTCTTACATATTTGTTTAATATGTGCGTTGAAGGACATATCCTGGTCAAAAATGACTCCAAGGTTCCTCACAGTGTTACTGGAGGCCAAGGTAATGCCATCCAGAGTAAGAATCTGGTTAGATACCAAATTTCTAAGCTTTTACAGCGCCGAGTACAATGACCTCAGTTTTATCTGAGTTAAGAAGCAGAAAGTTAGTGGCCATCCAAGTCTTTATGTCTTTAAGACATTCCTGCAGTTTAACTAATTGGTGTGTGTTATCTGGCTTCATGGACAGATAGAGCTGGGTGTCATCTGCATAGCAGTGAAAATGTATGCTATGTCTTCTAATGATGCTGTCTAAGGGAAGCATGTATAATGTAAACAGAATTGGTCCTAGCACTGAACCCTGTGGAACTCCATAATTAACCTCAGTGTGTGAAGAGGACTCTCCATTTACATGCACAAATTGGAGTCTATTAGATAGATATGATACAAACCACTGCAGTGCAATACCTGTAATACCTACAGCATGTTCTAATCGCTCTAACAGGATATTATGGTCAACAGTATCGAATGCTGCACTAAGGTCAAGAAGGACAAGCACAGAGATGAGTCCACTGTCAGAGGCCATAAGAAGCTCATTTGTAACCTTCACTAAAGCTGTTTCTGTGCTGTGATGAACTCTGAAACCTGACTGAAACTCAGTCAGGTTTCAAATAAACCATTCCTCTGCAGATGATCTGTTAGCTGTTTGACAACTACTCTTTCAAGGATTTTTGATATGAAAGGAAGGTTGGAGATTGGCCTATAATTAGCTAAGACTGCTGGGTCTAGAGATGGCTTTTTGAGTAAAGGTTTAACTGCAGCCACCTTGAAGGCCTGTGGTACATAGCCGATTATTAGAGATAGGTTGATCATATATAAGATCGAAGAATTAATCAATGGCAGGACTTCTTTGAGCAGTTTTGTAGGAATGGGGTCTAAAAGACACGTTGATGGTTTGGAGGAAGTAATTATTGAAGTTAACTCAGAAAGATCGATTGGAGAAAAAGAGTCTAACTTAACATCAATGGAACTACGAGTAGCTGTAGATAATATTACATCTGTGGGATGATTATTGGTAATTTTTTCTCTAATGATAAAAATTTTATTTGTGAAGAAGTTCATGAAGTCATCACTAGTTAACGTTAAAGGGATGGTTGGCTCAAAAGAGCTCTGACTTTTTGTCAGCCTGGCTACAGTGCTGAAGAGAAACCTGGAGTTGTTCTTATTTTCTTCAATCAGTGATGAGTAGTAAGCTGTTCTGGCTTTGCGGAGGGCTTTCTTATAAAGCAACAAACTATTTCTCCAGGCTAAATGATGATCCTCTAAATTTGTGACACGCCATTTCCTCTCCAGATTACGAGTCATCTGCTTTAGGGTACGTGTTTGAGAATTATACCACGGGGTCAGGTACCTCTGATTAGAGACCTTAGTTTTCGCTGGAGCTACAGTATCCAGAGTCGTACGTAGTGAGGAGGTGAAATTATTAACAAGATAATCGACCTCTGTTGGGGTAGCGTTCAGATAGCTGCTCTGCTCTGTGTTGGTACAGGGCATTGATGATGATAACAGTGGCTGGATTATATTCTTAAACTTAGTTACAGCGCTTTCAGAAAGACATCTACTTTGATAAAGTCCACTCTCCACTGCTGCGTAATCAATTATTGTAAATGTAAATGTTATCAAGAAATGATCAGACAGGAGAGGGTTTTCAGGAAACACTGTTAAATGTTCAGTTTCTATGCCATATGTTAAAACAAGATCTAGAGTGTGATTAATTTCTCTCAATTTGAGAGAAACTAATTGAATCTAACAACAGATTAAATGCCATGTTGAGGCTGTCATTTTTAGCATCAACATGGATGTTAAAATCACCCACAATAATTATTTTATCTGAGCTCAGAACTAAATTAGATATAAAGTCTGAGAAATCAGACATAAACTCTGTGTAAGGCCCAGGTGGACGATAGATGATAACAAGTAAGACTGGTTTCTGAGTTTCACAGCTGGGGTGGACAATGTTAAGCATCAGGCTTTCAAATGAATTAAAAGTCTGTCTTGGTCTTTCATTAATTAATAGACTGGTGTGAAAAATTGCTGCCACACCGCCCCCTCGACCTGTGCTTCGAGATTTCTGGTAGTTAGAATGACTCGGGGGTTTTGATTCATTTAAACTAACATAATCATCCTGCTGCAACCAGGTTTCTGTAAGGCAGAGTAAATCAATTTGTTGATCAATTATTAAGTCATGTACTAACAGAGACTTGGAGGAGAGAGACCTAATATTTAATAATCCACATTTCACTGTTTTACTCTTTGGTTCAGATGTGGATACTGTATTGTTCTTTCTTTGTAAATGTTTAAGTTGTTTGTTGCTGGTTTTTAGTTTGTTTTTTTGTCTTTTTGGAAGCTGACACAGTCTCTATGGATATGGGTTTTTGGGGGGGTAGCAGGAGGAGAGAAGCTGCAGAGAGGCGTGTAAGACTGCAACTCTGCTTCCTGGTCCCAACTCTGGATAGTCATATTTTGAGGGGTTTAATAAATTTGTCCATATTTCTAGAAATGAGAGCTGCTCCATCCAAAGTGGGATGGATGCCATCTCTCCTAACAAGACCAGGTTTCCTCCAGAAGGTTTTCCAATTATCTATGAAGCCCACATCATTTCTGGGACACCACTCAGACAGCCAGCAATTTAAGGAGAACATGCGGCTAAACATGTCACTCCTGGTCTGATTGGGGAGGGGACCAGAGAAAACTACAGAGTCCGACATTGTTTTGGCAAAGTTGCACACCGATTCAATATTGATTTTAGTGACCTCCGATTGGCGTAACCGGGTGTCATTACTGCCGACGTGAATTATGATTTTACTGAATTTACGTTTACCCTTAGCCAGCAGTTTTAAATTTCCTTCAATGTCGCCTGCTCTGGCCCCTGGAAGACAATTGACTATGGTTGCCGGTGTCTCTAGCTTCACATGTCTGAGAACAGAATCACCAATTACCAGAGTTTGACCCCCAGCGGGTGTGTCACCGAGTGGGGAAAAACGGTTAGACAAATGAACGGGTTGGTGGTGTACCTGGGGCTTCTGTTTAGGACTATGCTTCCTCCTCACCGTTACCCAGCCGCCCTCTTTCCGCAGCTGCTTGGGATCTGCCGGGGAACAGCTAGCGGGGCCTACGCTATCTTCGGCTGCACCAGCTACAGGGGCCTGGCTAGCTAAGGGTGCACATTTGTTACAGATATCTTTACTGCTAAAGGAGGCCGAGGAGTAACTAAACATCTGACACAATGAGCAAGAAAGTGCAGGAGGGACAGGTGAAGTAGCCATGGTGCTAACGAGTCGGCTACGAGCTAAGCTAGCGAAACAGTACAGAGACAGTGAGTGAGTACTTTGGCTATAAATTAGGTAGTGAGTACACAGAAAGTGTGCTTTGGATAAAGCACGTGAAGATTATACTATGAAAAAAGAATGTATTTAAAAGTTGTTAATTAAACTGCTAAGCAAATAAGCTACTCAGAAACACCACTGTGTTTGAGCAGGAACAGGAAGTGATACTATACCACAGAGCGAGCGAACACCAAGTGACAGCGCCACCGACAGGATAATGTGCACAGTTTCAGGGACCGTCTGCTCCTTGAGTACGACCTTAAGAGCAGTTTTCACGGACCTGACCTCTCTCTCCCAGGCGCCACCGAAATGAGGAGCACTGGGGGGGTTGAAACGGAAAGCGATCTGCTGCTCTGCCAAACGCTCCTTCAACTGAGGCGCCATGGTCTCAAAGGCCTCATGGAGCTCTCGGGCTCCACCGACAAAATTTGTCCCGTTGTCACACAGGAGCTCAAAAGGTTTGCCTCTTCTGTCAATAAAGCGCCTTAACGACATCAGAAAGGAGTCAGTGTCAAGACTCTCGAGGAGGTCTAGATGCACACAATGGGTCGTCATGCACTTGAAGACTATGCCCCAACGCTTCTCTGTTCGACGTCCAATTTTCACAGTAAAGGGGCCAAAACAATCGACTCCAGTCGAGTAAAAGGGTGGTTTATACAGACGCAGACGAGCTGGTGGCAGATCTGCCATCTTTGGGATGGATGGATTGGCACGCCAAGCCTGACACTGCCTGCAGTCCCTCTGATACTGTCTGACTGCTTCCCTCCCCCGGAGTTCAGCCAACACTCTTTCTGGTCCAGGATGAAGGAGGGTCTCATCAAAATCCTGGATGATGAGCTTAGTCAGAGGATGTTTTGGGTCCAGTATGATCGGGTGGATGGCGTCTAGCTCCAGCTGCTCAACTCTTCGTAACCTTCCACCAACTCTGATGAGTTCCGTATCCTTATCATATTCGGGTGATAAGGAGTTCAAACGGCTGTTGGTTGGCAATGGTCTGCCAGACCTGAGTGCCTTAGCCTCCTCTGGGAATGACTCTGACTGGGCCTTCATCAGGAGGAGTTTCTCAGCTTTGATGTAATCGTCTGCTTCACTGTGCGAACTTGAGTTTGGGTCAGCCGCCCCATGTAGGGACCGCGCTGTTGTCTTCATGAGATCCTTCCAGGTGGAGAACATGCTGATTTCAGGAAGTTGAGGGCAGGAGTCCACCCTAACCTGTCCACAGAAATATGATTTCTTCAGCTCACCATCCTCTGGCTCTGGATATGCTGATGGGCTGGTCGGCCAATGCTCCTCGGATCGACGTAAAAACTCAGGGCCTTGGTGCCACCGGTGTGGTCGTGACAGCTCCTTCAAGGTCTTGCCCCGGGTAATGTCATCAGCAGGGTTATTCGCGCTATCCACATATCTCCAGGAGCTCCCATCTGTAAGACTCTGGATCTCTGCCACCCGCATGCCCACGAAAACTTTATAGCTGCAAGATTCTGACTTGATCCAGTGGAGCATGGTAGTAGAGTCCGACCAGAGAATAACCTTTCGAATGGGCAGCGTGAGCTCAGCTTGAAGGAGACCAGCTAGTTGTGCACCAGTGAGAGCGGCACTTAGCTCCAACTGTGGCATGGACAATGGAGCCACTTGGGATCTAGCCATTACAAAGGCAACATAGACTTCCTTCTGAGCAGTTTCTGTCCGCAGGTAAGCGACAAACCCATATGCTCTCTCGGAAGCGTCACAAAAGATGTGAAGGTCTCTGCTCGAAGCAGACGAATCAGCAGCCGCTGGTGCATAACATCTGGGGATTTCCATCTGGGTAAGATCCGGAATCTCCTTTTCCCAGGCAAGCCATCTGTCACGAAGGCTAGGTGGCTGGATCGGGTCGTCCCAGCCGAGCTGCTCCTTCCAAAGATCCTGTACCAGAATCTTGGCCCGCGTGGTGAACGGCACTATATAACCTAGCGGATCATACTGACACGCAAGTGTTTTGTAGACGTTTCTCAGTGTGGGTTCAGTTTTCTCCCCCAGTCGATGTCTGTATTTGAAGGAGTCACGAAGGCAATCCCATGTCAATCCCAGAGTTGGCTCCCAAAGGTCCGTGCTAGACTGAGAGAGCCATAGGTCACTACTCTCAGATCTGACATTGGATGGAAGATGTTCAATGACAGCAGGGATGTTGCTGGCCCAATGACATATCTTAAAGCCCCTGGTGTGAAGCAGCTGGCGCAGACTGTCGACTAGGGCCTTAGCTTCCTCTTGGGAGTGGGTGCTGTGGAGGTAGTTATCCACGTAGAACGACTGCTCTACACAATTGACGAGGTCATGATTGGAACTACAAGTGTCCCGGACGTGCTGCTGCTGCAATGCATAGATGGCACAGCAAGGACTGCATGTAGTGCCAAATGGTAGCACTTGCCATTCATAGATCTTCGGCTCTTCATTCCTCTTCATGTCCCGCCAGAGGAAGCGCAGCACTGGTTTGTCTTCTGGCAACAGGCGTATCTGGTGGAACATACCTTTGATGTCGCCACTCACAGCAACTGGATACTGTCGAAACCGAAGAACTCCTAGCAAAGATGGACCTAGGGCAGGTCCAGGGAGGAGAATAGAGTTGAGGGACTTCCCTTTGTACTGGAAAGAACAGTTAAAGACGATCCTGTCCTTGTTATTGTGTCGCACCATGTGGTGAGGTATGAACCAGGATTCTGCAGTGGTTCTAGCTATCTCATGTGGCACCACAACTACATAGCCCAACTTCTCTAGCTTCTGAATCTCCTGACGATACACTTCAGCGTGTTGTGGGTCTTTGACAAGTCTCCTCTCTGTACTGCGCAGACTTGGTAAGACTGCTTCCATAGGAGCTTGAAGCGTGGCGGAGTTGGCGCGACGAAGCAGTGGTGTGGCATACCTCTGTGTCCCATCAACAGTGACCCTGATGGTGGATGTCTGGAGTAGGTTCAGAGCTTGCTGATCTTGCTTCGATCGGGTTACCTAAGGCAGATCTGCCAGAGACGCTCAACATTCCTGTAAAGCTCACTGGTTGGCACAACTGTTGTTGTGAACAGGCACTGCTGCTCAGTTGCAGGAGTTTGGTCAATACTGATAGGACCTTGGAGCGACCAACCAAGCTTCGTATGGACAGCGATGGGTCCCCCTGTCGGGCCCAGATGAACTGGTTCTGTAGGTGCCAGGAGATGAGGCATGTCAGAGCCGATAAGCAGCATAGGTTGAACATGGTCTACCAAAGGCAGAGGTAAGTCACGCAGGTGTTCATAGCGGCGTTGGAGAATCCTCACCGGATAGGAATGTTCTGAGAGACCAAGGGCCTCGGCGGTGAATGCCTTTTGTATATGATACTTCTCCCCAGGTTTGTAGGGGGAAGACACATGGAAGGAGACTGAGGCGCCACGAAGCTGCACTACCTCTTGGTGGACAGTCCGCAGGGTAAGCGTCTCAGGCTCTGAGCTGAGGTTTAAGCGTCGAACAGCTTGTGGTAAAATGATGCTTCGTTCTGAGCCATCATCAAGTATTGCATGAGTCTCCAATGTTTGGTCCCTGTTGTACAGCAAGACCTTTACAACCTTCAGCATCACCTTGGGGGAACGGTTTGGCCTATCCAAGTACACTGTTGTAGTCGGAGCAGTCATCATGAGCACACTCTTCTGGATCTGCTGGACAGCATCATGCAGTACAGTCAGGTGTTGCTCTCTGCAGGTATTACAAGGTCGTTTGAGGGTGCAAACCTCTGGCTAGTGAGTTCTTCCACATTTCCAGCACCGCTGTTCATCAGTTAACCACCTCACCATCTGGTCGGTGGTCAGTTTTTTAAAGTCTACACAAGCGTTCAGGAAATGTTCCTTATTCTCGCAGCGCGGACAGTATGGTTTTGGTCTGGATGAGGACTTTGGTCGGAAAGAACTCCCTTCTGCGCTGGGGTTTTCCCGGGAAGTCAGGAAGAAGGCTGTAGATTTCTCCTTTGGTGTATGGGGAAGACGCTGGTCTTTCTTTGTCGGCTTATAAGCTTCAGGACTATAGAGTGAAGCAGCTCTACCTGCGATGCACTTCGCTTGAGATTTCATGTGCAGCCAGGAACTCAGATCAGGCAGGGTATAGGTTTGGTCAGTACTTGTCCGAAGAATGCCTTGGTTCAGGCAATGCTCTACAAACCCATCGCGATAACTGGGTGGCATCTTACTCAGTAGTCAGTCGACATGAGACCCACATCTTAGCTCAAAGCCGTTCTGGCCCTCCAGTGTCCTAAGCATTCCTACTAGAGATTGGATAGACAAGGCAAATGCATCAAAGGCTTCTGTGTCGCCGAATTTGATAGCTGGAGCATTCAGAATTGTGCCCAATTCACTTTGGACGAGCTGATGGGGTTGCCCATACTTGTCCTGCAGGGCGTGCATGGCCATGGTGTACGGCGTTGGGTCGTGCATGTATGCCTTAGCTAGCTGGATTGCACTAGGTAGCCGTAGGTCCCCAAGCAGCACTTGATATTTATACTGCTCATTCAGGTGTGGATGACTGTTCAACAGGTTGTCAAGGGCCATTTTTAATAAGGCAAAGTCACTTTCACGGCCACTCTCAAAGGAGGGAATCATAGGTTTGGGAATGCCATAACCTGTGGCGAGGAAAGGGTACGCATTAGCTGTCAGTAGTTGATGTAGCTCGGACTTAGTCCAGGTGGGAGTGCAAGATGACTCTGCTTTGGCAGGGTTGGTGCAGGCTGCACGAGCGTACTGAGATGGCTGAACTGAGAATGGAGTAGATGCCTGGTAAGAGGTATCAGGTGCAAGGGTAGTAGACCGAGGTCCAGCTGGAACAGTTGGGTGCAGCACGTGGGGCATGCATTGAGAATGCAATGGATGCGAGGCCATGGTTACTGGAGGTGGAGCTACCACGGGCGCTGGAGGCTGGGTCACGGTAAGTGTTGAGGGTGGAGCGACTAGCGGTACAGGAGGCTGACCCACGGGACCGACTGAAGGTAGAGCTGCATGGGAGCTCGAATTACTATTCTCCGATGGGCATGGTGAGACTCTGGAACCACTGGGTTCTTGTGCTTTCTCTTTAAGGAGAGAAGTAACCATCTTGGCTATCTCCAACTCGTTTACCCTCTTCTTTAGCTGTCGTCGCCTCTCCAGCTGTCTGTTCAGCGATTCTTGGGTTCTAATGGCTTCTTCTTGTAGCTGCTGGGCCTCTCTGGCTTGAGCTTGAAGTCGTTGACATTCATATTCGACTTGTTGATCCTCTTCTAGGTGCTGTTGGAATTCCTCAAGTTCCATCTGCTTTACTCGCTCTTCGAGCTGGGCTGTTTCCAGGTCTGATAATGCGTGGGAAGGGAATCTGCTTATCGACGAGCGTGATGCCCTTGTGGACCTGGAGCTGGAACTCCTCTGGAATGAGCGTGTTTTACCAGTATGTGAACACTGGGAAGCAGTAGCCGGTTGCGTGGTTTGAGTTTGTCCCTCAAGAGGGAGTGTTGAAACCTCATAATCGGTCAGGTAAGCAGGTGGCCGTCGCTCTCTCTGTGAAACACGTGGGGGTGCTGAGTCAGCCTGGACATCTGTCTGTTCCATACCTTAATCAGTACTCTACTCCAGCTCGAAGGACCATAAAATGGAGAGAATGTTGTCGCCGGGAGTTTAGCTGATTTGATTTAGAGCGGCAAGGTATGGTGGGTGTGTTCCGGTTAAAGAACACGGAGGCAGCTTCCAAGTTTAGGAGATTTATTCAGCTGTGGTCTGTAGTAATGATACATAAAGCAACTATATGTACAGCACACATAAAATATTCAACATGTCTAGACATTATTCTAGCACAGAGATAGCACAAGGAACTGTATTCAACACTCAAATCTGTAACAACTTCAACAATTACACAAGATTTATAATTAGCATTAACTAGCTTAGTAGCTTGCATAGCGTATTAGCGTATTAGCGTATTAGCATAGGATAACATTAGCATAGCCACGAGGGAACAAATGCACAAAATAGCAGCTGACATACACAACATCATGTAAACAGAACCCACCTTCTGGCATTCACACACAGCAATAAACCAAAACCCACGAGATACTGGTGAGAAGACACAAGGAAAAAATGCTGGCTATCAGCAGCTACAAAGGCAGACTAGCAGCACACGGCACAGAGTGGTGCATTCAAGGAGCGTCAGCATAGATATGGTGAGTTCAATGACGTAGGACATATCAAATTCCACAGCGCAAACACTATCTATCGACAAACCACAACACTTCAACCAAGCAAATAACGTGTAAACAGTGGGCTTTCTAACATTAGTCCTGTGGTGAAATTCGCTTTCTACAAAATATTATACATACAGTCAGCTGTTAGTGGTATTATAACAAAGAACGACAGCAAATCAGCCACAAAGTGATGGGCCACGTAAAATCACAGAGGTCTCCAACTTTCTGCAGAGTCAGTCGCTACAAACTTCAGGTGGCCTTCAGATTAGCTCAACAACAGTGCATAGAGCGTTCAGAGAATGGGTTCCCATGGTAACCAGCTGCTTGAATTCTCGGTTTTATTCAGATGAAAGACCTTGAAATTGAACTTTCATATTTAACTCTAATGTCATGTATCCATATTTTGATTTTCCTTGAATTCTAGATGACCATCCAGAGTCTGGTCAAGCCGAAGGTAAGATATCACACAAAAGGAGCATTTAGACGAACCTTTTATTCAGATTATAAATGAATGATTTTCTTCTTCTTCTTTTTTGTTTTTTTAGTAGACCAGAGTTTAGTGGAATATTCGTTGGTGTAGTTGTTTAATTGTTTTAATTTGGTGGCACTGAGTCTCTAATGTTTCAGTTTGCTAGTTTAATGAAAGTTAAAAAGTTGGAACATTTGTTAAGAAATTAAAAACCTTCCTTGTTATTTTTAACAGCTGCAGGATCCTCAGTGGGAGCAGCTGCTGTCAGCTCTCAGTCGGCTGGTAGGTTCATCAATATTAACTGAGTTTTATATAATGAAACACATAGAAAACTGATCAATACTAACTGTGCTTATGTTCCCCAATGACTAAGATGTTGCTTTAAATTTTAGAGATGATTAAATTGAAACTAAAGCTTTGTCCTGTATGGCATGACCCTGACCTTTGACCTTGAAGTATCACATACTAAGATGGTGTAGTTGATTATCTTCACCCATGTGATTGGAGCAGAATTGGCTGAAATCTTTGGCTTCTATAAGCCTTCAAAACTTTATGGCATCATTGTGAACTGAAAAAATAAAAAGTGTGTTGCACATCTCCTTCCATGCCGCTCACATGTCGTATTACTGGATATGGATTTTTTGTTTTTTTACTTGATTATGGTTTGATCTTAACCTTCATTGTTAGCGTCCAAGGTCAAAGTTCCCAGTGATGGTCAAGGTTATATGTTATAAGGTTAAGTACTCATGTCCCCCAAAGCCGAGCATATTGTTGTGAAGTTTAAAAATCCATAAAAAACTGATTTATTTATTTTTTTACAGATTGACCCAAATTTCACCAAAATTAAATCAGCTCGAGCTGTTCTCAGTATCTACCATCACCCAGAATCTGAAAATGTTATCCTGAAAACTGTGGATGCTAGACTGCTAATAGACAACCCAACCAAACAGAAGTGATTACATGCTCACTCCTTTAATCAAAACGTTCAAAGGGACAGGAAGTGCTTCACAGAGATGGCAAAAAGTACAAGTACAAAAAAAGAAGAACAAAACAGAGTCAGAGAAATATGAAGAAGATGACACAGATGACGAGAGACGGAGGGAGAACCAGTAAAAACACCAAACATTAGTAAAGGAAAACTGAAGGAGGGACAAAGAACAAACTAGCACAGATAGACAGGATGATCTGGAGCTGATGCTGTTAGGTATCAGCTTGTGATAAGAAACAAAATGGCACCATTTATTACAGAAAGGTTTTAGAAAAGAGCTCCATAGAACAGAAGTATAGTTTACTTGGAGAGGAAAGGATGCTGGTTTGATTCCAGTCAGAGGCACAAATCCCCCTTTGTGTTATGTCAGGAAGGGTATCGGCTGTAAAACTGCCAAATCAAACATCTGCAGTGACCCCGTATGGCAGGGCGCAGTTGAACGTAGCTTATTCCAGATTTCAAAACATATTTTTCAACATTATTCTGAAATTGCATTGAAATGGTCTGAAACCAAATCTCAGACATGACGGCTACACCTGTTTAATCAGATGACACAGCTCATTATTAAACTCTGATACATCAAACAATGACATCAAGCGTCCATATTCCATTTTTTCTTACATTAAATGTGTCATCCAGTTTCTGGCCACGTTGCAGGTTAGAGAATTACATATATTACATATATATAATAAGTATTTATGTTGTGTTAGAGCTGAGATGACCCCTTATACAGGAGATACTGGACTAGTTTAAATGTTTGGGGTCTCTTTTACTGTAGAGTATTACCCTAGTAGTAATCACCAGAAATCAGTTTAAGCTGCTGGTGGGGAGACTCGCCTCCCTGTAACTGCCTTTGTCTGAGTGCCTGCCCTTCTGTCTCTGGCAATATAACTAACTGACTAGCCCAACAAATGAAATGATCACTAGTGCAATCATTAAAATGTAAAAATGTAGGAAAGCAGAGGAACTACAGTCTGTGTTTCCATTAGACATTTTTATTAGTTTGCTGTTATGATGGCAGATAATCAGACCAATTAACTTCTTACAGTAAAATGTCCTCAATGTTTCACAGCTGCAGGATCCTCAAGGGGAGCAGCTGGTGTCGGCACGTTGGCAGCTGGTAGGTTCACGGATATTAACTGTTCTATCTTTTCAGTAAAATACTTTTAGTATTCAAGAAAAAACTGTCATAGTTGTTGCCTTACTGAAGATGAACTGCACACACTTAGACTTTACTCAAAACTAAAAATAGAGTGAAACTGGAATGAAAACCACTGCGAAAGAAGCAAAAAAAATGACCACAGAATCCAAAACAAGAAGGAAAAGCTGATACAGGGAGACAACAGGAGTTAAAGCCGATGAGAAAATGACCAGGGAGAGTGAAAATGCACAGACTAAATGCACGCCCTGGAGAAGGATACTAAAGCACTTGTAACTTAATCATAGACATGAATGCAGGCAGGAAAAGGAACAACCCAGCTTTGAAAATAAAACAGGAAGTTAACTGAAAATGGGACAAAGGATGTGCACATGGTTATCAAGAAGGTTGGTGGTTCAATTCTGGGCTGCTGCAGTCTGGATTCAGTATCCTTTGGCAGGACACTGAACCCGGCTCACTGGAGTGTGAATTTGAGATAGAAAGCCCAGAAAAAGTGTTTGTATGAATGGATGAATGAGACATCTGGTAGAAAAGTACTAAATAAGAACCGCCCATTTACCCTTTGTTTTCCAAAACGGGGATTTTTCTGAGTTCATTTCAAAAAATATCTCCCTCCACACTAAAATGTGCATCAAATGCATTTTAAAAGAGCATTGCCATAACAAAAGGTGGTGATATAAAACAAACCATTAAGAAACGATATGCAAAGTTTACAATAATGATCCTTGCATGTGTGGATGCAGCCAAAGACAGAGGAACCTGCTGACCACGATTCATCCTTTAATCCCCAGATTAAAAATTCAGATGATTATGAATAAAATTAGAAACTTTTTGTCTCAGAGTGATACTGAAAAAACAGTTAATGTATTTTATTCCTTCTGGGCTGGACTACTGTAGGTCCTTATTTGGCTGTTCTAATGACTCCAAAGTGGGCGGGGCCTGGTCACTTAATCTGAGTCCATTAATGTTAGATATCTGCTGCTAGTCTGATTCTGATGTTTTCATAGCATATTTAACCTGGCACATTAAACACACTCCACTCCATCGGAAAACTCTTCATGAATCAAATCAATCAATATTTATGTTTCATCTTTCTTCTCTCTCAGAGAAACACTTGGTGGATAAACATCCTCCTGCACGGGGAAGGAAAGTGAGTAAGATAAACTTATTCTGACTTTACACAACACAGCTTCATTCATAAGATTTAAATTTTTAAAAGCAATATTTTAAATGCTGTGTTAAAAATGTTTAAATGTGATGGTTCTTACACTTAACTAACTAATCACTGATCTAATCATATTCCTTATTTGCTTTAACTTTACCAGGCATTGTTCAAATCCAACAGAAAGAGGTACGATGAGGATCCAGAAGAAGAAGAAGAGCATAAAAGGCTAAAGTTACAGTGGGACAGTGATGCTGCAGCACAGATGCCAAAGGTGAGTAACGCCTGACTTCACACACAAAAGCTTTAAGTCATTAAAATGCAGGTTAAACATAATTCAGAATGTAAAACTGAATAAAACCCCCTCGTGATTGAATTGGATGGTTGTTATTCATAATTTTATTTTTGGATAACTGATTGATATCAAATTATATCTCCTCATTTGTTCTCAGGCATTAACAGTCCACTCAGACAGAGAGAAGCTTTTGGGAATGTTGGAAGATCTGAAAAAGGAGGAGCTTGAAAAGTTCAAGTGGTTCCTGCGGGACCGTGATGTTTTGGTGGAGCTCCAACCCATCCCAGAGAGCCGACTGGAGAAGGCCAGCACCTGTGACCTGGTGGACCTGATGGTGCAGACCTACACAGAAAAGTCTGTGGAGGTGACCACGAAGGTTTTAAAGAAAATTAACAGGAATGATCTGGTGCAGATTTGTAGCTTCTGAATTTCTTTTCAGTGCACTACATGATTGTAGTATGGAAAGTAGCAGAGAGTCTGACTGACTGTCCAACTGACTCTGACATGAGGGAGAGTTTATAATGTAGGAGCAGATTTGAGGTTAAAATACAGGAAATAACATCTATTTGAAAATTACTGTGTGTGCGTGTGTGTGTGTGTGTGTGTTTATGTGTGTGTTTGTGTGTGTTCTTAGGTTGATGCAAACATGAGGATGAGATCAAGATTTTGAAGCATTTTTTTATTTTAATATTTAATCATTTCATTGTATTTTAACTTTTTCTTTTTAATTTTCTGTTATGTTTTTATTTTCTGCAGAATTATTTCAGGTTTAAACGTGTAGAAATGATCTGACAGTGATTTCATTTCCTTCTTTCATAGAAACACATTCTGTTTGTTTCTAGCAGCACAGTTTGTAAAAAGACTGCATTTGTTGTGCTTTTCTTTGCTTTCATTTATACACTTTTACGATAATGAGATCATCATGTTTACAGATACTCACTGTGAGACAAACACTCAGGTTTATGTGTTTTTTTTTTTAACTTCTGTAATGTGTGATGTCATTGAGGGGGGATATCCTAATATTGGTGATCTCCAATTCTGGCCCTTATCACAGAAGCTCCACCCACTTGTCCCTCAAACCTTCTGTTTGTGTGGAACAGCCAATAAGAACAAAGTTGCCTTAAAGGGAGAGGAGTGAAAAAAGAAGCTTGTTTCAGAGAGGATGAGGAGCTACAACCAAACCAAGTATAAGACAAATGAGGATGATTTTGAACTGTGACTCAGACAAAGCTACTCGAGTACAGTCCAAAATTAAAAATATTAACCTGAAAATGAGCATTATATGTATAATTACATACAAAAATATCATGAACAGCTTTATGATTCTCATTTTGTTGAAGACGATAAATCCATATCACAGTATAAATGTGCCACATAAAGAAAAGTCTTCCAGAATAATTTTACTTTAACACCATATGAACTCTGTTATCTTCTGTCTTTTGTTCTTGTGGTCGATGCTCAGTCTGGTTTGGAGTGAAGCCTGAATGAGAAAAGTTTCCAAGGTTAGAAGTTACTGAGGAACATCATGACCTGCATCTATTACTGCCAAGTTTCTCACATTTGAAGAAGTTTTGACGACTGCTTTGAAGATAAACTGGAGAATTTTATACTTTTTAATCTTTAATATCCTGCTTTAATCATTGTTTTGTGTTTTTTTTTTAAATTCCCTTTTAAGCACGTCACTAAACATTTTATATTGGCTTTCTACTAAATATAGCCACATAAATACAATTGTTCTTTATCAATTAAATATTTTTTTACGGATACACAGGGAGCAACATTTGTGTCTATTCACTATTTACTGTCAAAAACTCGTTCATTTTTAAAAATTTTAAAATCTGTAAAAACACGTCTTTCATGTTTATACGCACGTTGAAACTTTTGCTGGAATGAAGCGGCCTAAAAACAATGAAACAATGAAGATCACTCAGTAAGATGATTACTGTGCTTTTGTATTTACTTTACACATCCAGTCATCCACCCATTCACACACTGGTGATGGCAGCTACATTGTAGCCACAGCCACCTTGGGGCGCACTGACAGAGGCGAGGCTGCCGGACACTGGCGCCACCGGGCCCTCTGACCACCACCAGTAGGCAACGGGTGAAGTGTCTTGTCCAAGGACACAACGACCGAGCCAGGCTTGAACCGGCAACCTTCCGATTACAAGGGGACCACCCAACTCTTGAGACACAATCGACCTTGTCAGATTCTTCTTCAGCTCTTCTACCTTCTGTAGTTTCTGCTCTGCATTTTGGTTTTTCAGCTTATGTTTTGACTCGTAGTGCCGTCTTAAATTAAATCCCTTAATTACAACCCCATTGGGATGTCTGGGACCTGGATCTCCTCCATGCCTGCTTCATGCCCTGGGGGACAAGGCTATGGCTCCCCACACCCTCTAGCAGCTTGTATTCAACCTTTTGAATACAAGCGTGCTGATCCACACAGGTGTACAAACTGGTGTTCACAGACACTAACTTTTCTTAGCTGCTACCTCAAAGCACATTGTGCACAGTCGGTCTTTCGTGCTGCAAAATAACAATCATTATTTAGTATCTACTGTTATTTACACTTAGCTCGATTAACGCGATGATGCTGTGTTTATTATGTTGCTCTCCCCTCTTTTCTTTCCTTCGCTCTTTCTTTCTTTCTTTCTCTCTCCCTTTCCTATCCCCCAGTCATGTCTGTAACTACTGAAAATAAAATAAATAAATAATAATAACAAAGGTAAATCAAATGGACCAATATGGCAAGGCTGTGATGATCCACTTGGTAAAGTAAATCCGTTGGGCATCTTTCTTGGCCTTCAGACAAAATATTCTGATGGCTAAAGAAGCAAACAGGACAGGCAAAAAAGGGGGAAAAAACAGTGATTTACATTTGAATTTAAAAACCATACATTAAACAGACAAATAAAATTAAATAGCAATAAAATAAATGAATGAAAAAAGAAAAATGAATCAGTAAATATTAAAACATGAATAAAATAGACAACAAATAAAATTAACAAACTAAAGAAGATTAAAAGCGAACTGAAACGGACTACAAGCTGACTCTGGTACTACTACCCCGTGAATAAAAGGTGTTTTTAAAAGTGTTGGGCCTAATTGGATTGGATTGCATTTATATAGCGTTTTTCAAGGCACCAAAAGCGCTTTACAATTCCACTATTCATTCACTCTCACATTCACACACTGGTGGAGCAGCTGTGGCTACAAGATTTCCGCCCCCTGTTGGCTCTCCAGGAAACTGCAGGTCTTCCTGGTCGTTGACAAATGTTTAGTGAATAACAGAAACACACAGTATTAAAGATTTATACCGTCTGTGGTAAATTACAGCTTAAAAACTTGCGTGTTCAGTCAGACATAAGTAGCTCTAGTTAGCATGTGAATGTGATGTTTACTTTGGATTATGGAACTTTTTATTATTATTAACGGATTCAGTATTTATTAAACTCGGTGTATCCGTTGTTGCTTTGGAGATGCAGAGACTGATTAAAGAGACACGACGTCACTCTTTCTACTCATACCTGAGCCAAAGGTAACGTTGATGGAAAGGCGGTAACATCTATTTCAACTCGGTTTATTTCTATGGCGCAAAATTAGAACAACAGTCGCATCAAGGCGCCTCCGTTATCCAGGCGGGCTGACAGCTGGGAGGAGAGAGACGCAGAAAAGCGGAAGTTTTTCCGCCTCAGCGTTTACAGAAAGTGAGAGAAAGCAGCGGGAGAACAGTGCCTCACACTAAGCTGCTTCACAAACACTGAAGAATGATTTTCCATCAGCAGTGATTCCAGGTGTTCACATTTTACATGAAGTATTGAAGGTAAGCGCGGCATTAAGTTCTGCTTCCTCCTGGAAGTTCACATTCGTAGTTCTGCTTCCTTGTTGGGGGAGTGCGAAGGCCCTCTAGTATCTGCTCTGTTTCTGTTTCTTCTTCTTATTATTATTATTCAGGGCAAAACAAGTGCCTGTTTGAGGGCCTAAACATGCTCAAAAACTCATGAAGTTTTGCACACGCATCGGGTCTGGTGAAAAATTTCGTATTTTAATGGTTTTACATATGAGCATTGGAAAATGGCTCCGTAGCGCCACCTATTTGGGTTTGATTGCATAACCTTCATATTTAGTCAGTGTCAACTACACACCTGGGCAGTAGATTTGGATACGGGCATCGGCAAAAAAAAAAAATGCTCCTACTCATGCTGCCCCGACGTCAGCCAGCGCATATTGGGAATGGTATAGGCACCGATCCGTTTTCTATCTGCACCTGCTGCTTGCGGCACAGAGACCAGAGGGCGGGACGGCGGGGAGCAGCATCTAATAACCAACTCGCAAAATAAAACAAAATTAAAAACAAACACAAAAACACCAGACATCATGATACAGACTTATAATTTGCACCGATGTTTTTTCGAAATTCTATACACGAAAAGTGAGCGCGAGAGCCCTCGGTGCGCCTGCTCGCTGCTGAAGTCAAAGTAAACTTTATTGTCATCTCCGCTACATACAGTCCAGTATATAGAGAGACGAGACGACGAGGCTCCAGTTACAGCAGTGCAAGTAAACAAACAATAAATATAAGAAGAGTAAGAACATAAATATACACTTTAGGACTCGGGGTAAAGGGATCAATAACAATTTAAAATTTACAGTTTGATGATTTAAAGTCTCACACACAACCCGTCGAAAAGGGGCGGGGGCCTGCTGCTTCCAAATAGAGCACACTTCATTTATAATGTTGTAAATCCAAGCTCATTATGGATTCATGATCTGAATCCTGGGCTGTGTGAAACCTCAGAAATGCACCTTAGACAAAGTGAATCTGTGAACTAAGGTGTAGGTGTGTTAGGTTATGTTGTGGTGATCCTCGAGTTGGGGGATTTGTGTTCATACTGGAGTGCAAAATTAAAACCAAGATGGACAAGAAAAGTTCAAAGTCATCAGGTGCTCAGTTTAGAAAAAAGAGAAAAGAAGAGGAGGAGAAACGAGCAAAAGATGCAGGTAAGCAGATGTGTGATTGGATAATGGCAGGTCATCCTGAAACAATCAGAATCAGAATACTTTATTAATCTCTGAGGAAATTATGCGCGTTACAGTTGCTCCAAGAAGAAATGGTAAAAATAGCAACAGTAACAGACTAAACTCCAAACAATACATTATGTTACAGATTTTAATATTAATTAGTCATTATCAATTGTTGATTTGTCCTGTTCTCGTTGTATGACATATTATGATGGCTGTTTGGGAGCCGTTTGCATACAATGCATACTCTCTCTCTCTTCATATGTGTGTGTGTACAACAGCTTTATGTTAATGTACAGTCCTTAATATCTTTTGTCTGTGTGTGTGTGTGTGTCTGTGTGTGTGTGTGGGTGGGGGTGGGGGGGCAGAGGGAGTGTTCACCCAGGGCGCCAAACAGGCTAGGACCACCACTGGTTGCTGGTTTGAAGCAGAGGTGCAGAGCTCTGTGGGAAAGAACCGGAAGTCACGGTCACGGTAGAGTTCTGGGTTGTAGCGATTTTACCGGTTGAACCAAACAACAAATTTCTAACCTGCTGTCAGAGTCACAGATATTATGACAAAAATATTTGTCTTGAATCATGCTCCATCATTCAGGTTAGGAAATCCAAACAAGTTTATTCTGCTCATCTAGATGTAACGTTTCCAGGGCAAATACTTTTTGACATGTAAAATAAAGATAGCACTGTATATATGTAGGTAAGTATATATGTATGTATAGGTATATATAAACATATAGATCAGTGAGAATCTACAGGGCTTTTCCATTTAAAAAGTTTGCATAAACCAGGGGTGCATAATGAATTGTCTCAAGGAGCCACGTGAGAAAAAGAGACTGTTGTGGTGGGCCTCACCAACAAGCCGAACTCTAGCACACACACTCACACACTGTTGTGGGTTTTTTTTTTAACACACAAATTTTAGATGAGGTTCAAGCTGATGTTTGACGTTCACGTCCAGTCACAGTTTTCATTTGGGTGATAGAAAAGTAACAAACGTCCATGTCAGTAATGTTGTCATTAGTGAAATACAAAGCAGTCAGTTTCCATCCATCAAATGAACAAACAGCAGACATGCTGTCCTTCATGTATAATATGATTTCTTCATTTTCCAGGTGGTAACTATGACGACTAAGAAGCTGCTCATTGAAACACTGAACCAGTTGAGTCCAGAGTACTTTGCTGAGTTCAAGTCACTCATTGAACCGGAGAAAGATCTATCATCCAAGCCAAGGGGCCGACTGAAAACAGCAAACACACAGGATGTAGTGGAGCTGATGGAGGAGACGTACAGAGGAGAGAGTGTGGAGGAGACCAGAAAGGCTTTAATGAAGATGAAAAGGACTGATCTGGTGCAGAGATTATCAGGTATCACCTCATGAAACGCAAATAAGAGAACAAAGACTTAAATATGTGAGAATACTGCATATAGTTTATCACATTCATATGAAACCAGGCTCAGCTGACTGATAGAAAAATCTCTTGACTCTGTGTTGTGTAGTGAATGATGAACAAAGACGTTTATATTTTAGTGCTGCTTTTTATCACGTGGATTAGAGCAGAATATGTGCAGGTCAGGCAGGTTGGCTCATTACAGGAGGCTCAAACACAGCACACTACAAAATAATAGCAGCTTCTAGCCGGTGTGCAGTGATATTATGTGACTGTTTCAGGACTTCACAATTACAACAAACCACTGAAACTCTTCTTATTAACAGTTAAACAGTTACAGAGGTCACATGCTCTGTAAAGTCGTAATCTGGAGAGGAAATGGCGTGTCACAAATTTAGAGGATCATCATTTAGCCTGGAGAAATAGTTTGTTGCTTTATAAGAAAGCCCTCCGCAAAGCCAGAACATCTTACTATTCGTCACTGATTGAAGAAAATAAGAACAACCCCAGGTTTCTCTTCAGCACTGTAGCCAGGCTGACAAAAAGTCAGAGCTCTTTTGAGCCAACCATCCCTTTAACGTTAACTAGTAATGACTTCATGAACTTCTTCACAAATAAAATTTTTATCATTAGAGAAAAAATTACCAATAATCATCCCACAGATGTAATATTATCAACAGCTACTCTTAGTACCATTGATGTTAAGTTAGACTCTTTTTCTCCAATTGATCTTTCTGAGTTAACTTCAATTATTACTTCCTCCAAACCATCAACGTGTCTTTTAGACCCCATTCCTACAAAACTGCTCAAAGAAGTCCTGCCATTAATTAATTCATCAATTAATGAATTAATTGGAGTGGCACAAATAATTTGTGTGGCATCAGATTTGATGCAGAACAGCTGATTGTTCTGTAAATAGTGTGAAATGTTTGTTTAAAAAAACCCTTGGCAGCATCTTTAGGTAAACAGCTGCAAAAAAAACTTGTTGTTTGCAAAACTGACAAACTTTTTTGAAGAAGTAACTATACAATTAATTGCCCAACATTGGTCATTATTTACTGTATCTTGCAGACAGAGCTACAGACTCTCTCCCAGACCACAGACTCATAATACAAGTCAGAGCTTTATAAAATAATAATAATAATAAAGTTGTGTTTTCAAAATTGGAGTTCAAGTTATTTTTACTTCCAATAGTGTTAACATACTACACAGGTCATGAACAATATTTTTTTTTAATTTTCATTGTAAGTGGGCTAAAGCAGTTAATTAGAAGTAGTCTAACATAAATGCTGTAATTTGATTATTTTTAATAAACATGTAAGTTGGATGGATTCAATGCTGGCGTGACCACAGTGCACACGTCTGCTGTTGCTCACAGTGGTCCAAGGGACGCTCAGGGAGTTTGTGTGTTTGCTCAGACACAAGAAAAATTAGAGGGAACATTGATGGTTTGGAGGAAGTAATAATTGAAGTTAACTCAGAAAGATCAATTGGAGAAAAAGAGTCTAACTTAACATCAATGGTACTAAGAGTAGCTGTAGATAATATTACATCTGTGGGATGATTATTGGTAATTTTTTCTCTAATGATTAAAATTTTATTTGTGAAGAAGTTCATGAAGTCATTACTAGTTAACGTTAAAGGGATGTTTGGCTCAAAAGAGCTCTGACTGTTTGTCAGCCTGGCTACAGTGCTGAAGAGAAACCTGGGGTTGTTCTTATTTTCTTCAATCAGTGACGAATAGTAAGATGTTCTGGCTTTGTGGAGGGCTTTCTTATAAAGCAACAAACTATTTCTCCAGGCTAAATGATGATCCTCTAAATTTGTGACACACCATTTCCTCTCCAGATTACAAGTCATCTGCTTTAGGCTACGTGTTTGAGAATTATACCACGGGGTCAGGTACTTCTGATTTGAGACCTTAGTTTTCACAGGAGCTTCAGTATCCAGAGTCGTACGTAGTGAGGAGGTGAAATTATTAACAAGATAATCGACCTCTGTTGGGGTAGCGTTCAGATAGCTGCTCTGCTCTGTGTTGGTACAGGGCATTGACGATGATAACAGTGGCTGGATTATATTCTTAAACTTAGTTACAGCGCTTTCAGAAAGACATCTACTGTGATAACGTCTACTCTCCACTGCTGTGTAATCAATTACTGTAAATGTAAATGTTATCAGGAAATGATCAGACAGGACAGGGTTTTCAGGAAACACTGTTAAATGTTCAGTTTCTATGCCATATGTTAAAACAAGATCTAGAGTGTGATTAAAGTGGTGGGTGGGTTCTTTTACATTTTGAGAGAAGCTAACTGGCTCCTTGTGATGTGAAGGAGCAGTGGCTCTACTCTGGCCCCCTCCCGGATGGCCGAACTTAATATATATCTCCTCACCCTATCTCCCTTAGAGATAGGGTGAGGAGATACTGGAACTCCATAAACATGTGGCCGGCATAGTGTACAGAAACATCTGTGCCAAGTGTAACCCCATCTTAAGACTCATTTAATTAGACTAGCTTTTAACTAGATTTGTGTTTGTGCTATTTTATGTTTATCTGTTTTAAATTATTATGAAGCACTTCATGGTTTTTATCCCGTGAGAAGTGCTACATAAATCAATAAAGTAAAGTAAACTGTCGAAGTACCAAGGGCTCAGAGAAGAGCTCGAGAAGATGTGGAGGGTGCAGGTAACAGTGGTCCCAGTGGTAATCGGAGTACTCGGTGCGGTGACTTCTAAACCAGGCCAGTGGCTCCAGCAGATCCCAGGAGCAACATCGGAGATCTCTGTCCAGAAGAGCGCAGTCCTAGGAATAGCTGAGATACCGCGCAGGACTTTCAAGCTCCAAGGCCTCTGGTAGAGGACCCGAGCTTGAAGGAAATCTTTTGTTTTCTAAATCCTCATAAAGCCTGATGAAAAAACAGTTTCTAATCTGACCTTTTCTCTTTCTTTTCTCCTCAGACAAACAGTTTCCTCCACTGAGCCAGAGAGTGAGTAACGTCACATCAGTCGACTTCACACAGTTCAGCTTTGATTCAGTAGATGAAGACTGAAAATGATCTTCATCTTAAACAGAAATCATACACATGAAATTCAAGCTGCAGCTATGTCATGCACACATGAGTTTTATACATGATTGGTATAGAAATATTAAACCTTATTTACATTTTAAAAGCAGATTAAATTCAAGTCTTTCTGTTTATCAGTAAAGATGTGAGCAGTTAAAGCTCTCCTCTGTTTGTAAAATCAGGAGACTCACTGCAGTTTTTGTAGCTCAGTCTTTGACAGAGTTACAGTCAGGCAGTGAAACAGAGTCACAAACCTGTTCATGAAAATTAAATCCTTCAAAAAGAGGAAAAAATGAGCCAAGAAATAAAAAACGAATCCAAGCAGGTACCCACCGAGCACCAGATGTTCATGGAGGTTATTTTCTGCTCTACATCTGGTCGACCGGTCATGACCTTAAAAAGACGCAGCTTTATGTCTGAAGGTCAAAGGTCATCTTTTCAGGTTTTTAGAAAGAATTGGATTCAAACATGAATTTATTTTTAGCACACTGAAATGTTTCTGTTGATTAAAAATCAAACAGACATTTGAATGGTGCATCGCTGTCATGTGACCTCTGTTTTTACCAGGTAGAAACGATGGAGTCTCTTATTGAGCTGCTTTTGGAGACACTGGCTGATCTGAGAGGCAGCGAGCCCGAGAACTTCATCGAGATCCTGGAAAGAGAAGGTGGCTCACTGGTCCTAAGGAATCTGTTGTTCATGTCACACCTGCACGACGTGCAGGACGAGGTGTTTTTGATGATGAGGACTTTTGGCCAACAGTCAGTGAAGAAGATCGTGGAGGTTTTAAAGGAGATGAAGAGGACTGATCTGGCTCAGAGGCTGACAGACAGCAGCTCAGAAGCTCAAAGTAAGATAAAGACAAAACATGTTAAAATCATAAAAGTGTTTCTGCTTCAGTTCATATTAGAAACAGTCAGATTTACAGAGAAAAGAGAGCATTGTTGACAATGTTGATGTTCAGCAGGTTTAAATGTAACTTTTTTTTTTGTTGATCTTTGTGTATTTTTTTTAAAGCTCGATTAGCTTTTATTAAACACTTATTTCTATTTCTGTTAATTTCTCTTTTTTCAGACAAACATCTGGATGAACATCTGTCTGCACTGATCCATAAAGTGAGTAACGTCTCATCTGTCTGACTCTGCAGAGTTCAGCTTTGATTCAATAAGATGCAGTTTGAAAATCATAATTTCATCATTTAGATTAAACAGTTGTCACAGAAATGTTTTTAGATTAAAAATCAAACATTTATAAAAAGTGTGTTTACATAAATACATCTTAATAAATAAGATAACAAAAGAAAAAGTGTTTCAGAGAAAACATTGACAACATTCAAAGTTTAAAAGAGCTACAAAAACATAAATCTGTAATTTTCTCAGTGAGGAAACATTTTTTCTTTATGAATGTTTGCTTTGAATTTTCCAGGTTGCAACAATGGCAGCTGTTACAGATCTGCTTCTAGAAACACTGGAGGATTTGAGTGATCAGGATCTCAACAAATTCATGTTGTTCCTGCAGTTCACTCGGTTTCAGAAGAGTCTTCCACAAATCAAACTGAGTGATGACAGAAGAGAAACAGTGAATAATATCATTGATAAATGTGGTCATCAGTCTGTGGAGGTGATCAGGGAGGTTTTAACAGACATGCAGAGAACTGATCTGGTGCAGAGGCTGTCAGAGAGCAGCTCAGGACTCAAAGGTAAGAGAAAATAATCTGTCAGAGTGTCTGTAATAATGTCAATAAATATGGTTTTTAACTGAGTGTAAAAGTATTAAAATCATAATATTACAGCTTACAAACTGAAAACAAAATTAAAAGAATTAAATCAGAGAAACTCACAACAAGAACTGCATAATATAAACTTTATTATCTTAAAATGAAAGAATTTGTTTCCTCTGATTTATTTTGGACAGACGTTGATAAATTAACACATTCAGGTTGTACAAACACAGTAAAATTAATCAGATTTGTTTTCATATTTCAATGTTTTAAATTAAAAATATTTAGGTTATTGAATCAGTGACTTTCTTTAGTAAATGTTGTTTTAAAGCTCTTTGAACTTCTTTCCTTTGAAAATATTTTTCTTTGTTTGTTTCATTGAATTCTTGCATTTTGAGCTCATTAATATCAGTCTTGTATTGTAAATAGATCTTTATGTTAGCTTTGATTTAAACTCCACTATGGAGACAGACGACCTGTATGAGGTAAATGATTCCAAAGTGTTTTCATTGATTTCTCTGTGATTGTGTAACTATGGCCTCCTCCTGCCTTCAGTCAGCACAGCTGAAAGTGAAACATTAAAGCTTTTTATTGTCAGGACTCAGTGTTATACTCAGGATGAGCACACATAAAGGACACACACAGTGTCTGTATCATGTAGTTACAGTTTGTATTCAATGTGTTGCAGCTGCAGGATCATCAGCTGAAGGATTTGATGTGGAGGAAACAGAGAAAGGTCAGTGTCCAGAAAACACATGAATCAATAAATACACTCATTGATATGAAGATGAAGAAGAAGAAGAATTACTGAATGAAACAGAACTGGATCATTTCCTCACACTTTGATAGTTTCCTATCAAATATGACTTCATGTTAACAAGTTTAATGTTGTTATTAATCCAACTTACAAGGATCATCAGAATGAAATCAAAGCATCAGTTATTTCAAAGTGTCTGATTATTAACACTGATGTTAAATCAGTCATGAATGAACCTTTTAATATTTCTTTTCTGTCAGAGAAACACTCTGAGGATGAACGTTGGCCTGCACTAATCCACAAAGTGAGTCATGTCACATCTGTCTGACTTCAGATCATCCAGCTTTCATTTCATAAATACAGGATAGAAATCTTCAATAGAAACAAATGATTTGATTGGAAAAGTCAAAGTTTGATAAGTTGAGCATGTGCAGTGAGGTAGGTCTGCAGCAGGTCAGAAAAGTCCTGAACTTGTTAACAGAAGCAGAATAATTGTTAATCAGCTGTTTGTGATCATTGTGACAAATATGACCAATGACATCATCACCTTATGTGATGGATGATGTCATCTAAACACATCTACATTTGTAAAGTGTTGATGAGAAAACAATCCATCCATCCATCCATCTTCATCCGCTTCATCCGGGGCCGGGTCGCGGGGGCAGCAGCCTAAGCAAAGAGGCCCAGACCTCCCTCTCCCCAGCCACCTCCTCCAGCTCGTCCGGGGGAACACCAAGGCGTTCCCAGGCCAGCCGAGAGATATAATCTCTCCAGCGTGTCCTGGGTCTGCCCCGGGGCCTCCTCCCGGTGGGACATGCCTGGAACACCTCACCCAGGAGGCGCCCAGGGGGCATCCTTGTCAGATGCCCAAACCACCTCAGCTGGCTCCTTTCGATGTGGAGCAGCAGCGGCTCTACTCTGAGCCCCTCCCGGATGGCCGAACTTCTCACCCTATCTCTAAAGGAGAGGCCAGCCACCCTTCGGAGGAAGCTCATTTCCGCCGCTTGTATCCGCGATCTCGTCCTTTCGGTCACTACCCACAGCTCGTGGCCATAGGTGAGGGTGGGGACGTAGATCGACCGGTAAATTGAGAGCTTCGCTTTTACACTCAGCTCCCTCTTCACCACGATGACCGGTGCAGCGTCTGCATTACTGCAGCTGCAGCCCCAATCCGTCTGTCGATCTCCGGCTCCCTTCTCCCATCACTCGCGAACAAGACCCCGAGATACTTGAACTCCTCCACTTGGGGCAGGAACTCATCCCCGACCCGGAGTGGACACTCCACCCTTTTCCGGCTGAGAACCATGGCCTCAGATTTGGAGGTGCTGATCCTCATTCCCGCTGCTTCACACTCGGCTGCGAACCGCTCCAGTGCGAGCTGGAGGCCCTCACCCGATGAAGCCAACAGAACCACATCATCCGCAAAGATCAGAGATGAGATTCTGAGGCCACCAAAGCGAAAGCCCTCCGCCACTTGGCTGCGCCTAGAAATCCTGTCCATAAAAATTATGAACAGAACCGGTGACAAAGGGCAGCCCTGGCGGAGCCCATCACCCACCGGGAACGAGTCCGACTTATTGCCGGCAATGCGAACCAAGCTCTTGCAACGGTTGTATAGGGATCGAATGGCCCGTAGCAATGGGCCAGACACCCCATACTCCCGCAACACCTCCCACAGGACACCCCGAGGGACACGGTCGAATGCCTTCTCCAAGTCCACAAAACACATGTAGACTGGTTGGGCAAAATCCCATGCACCCTCAAGTATCCTCGAGAGGATGAAGAGCTGGTCCAGTGTTCCGCGACCAGGACGAAAACCGCATTGTTCCTCCTGCATCCGAGGTTCGACTAGCGGACGAACTCTCCTTTCCAGCACCCTGGCATAGACTTTCCCGGGGAGGCTGAGGAGTGTGATCCCCCTGTAGTTGGAACACACCCTCCGGTCCCCCTTCTTAAAGATGGGGACCACCACCCCGGTCTGCCAATCCACGGGTACTGCCCCTGATCTCCACGCAACATTGCAGAGGCGTGTCAACCAGGACAGCCCTACAACGTCCAGAGCCTTCAGGAACTCGGGGCGGACCTCATCAACACCAGGGGCTCTGCCACCAAGGAGTTGTTTAACTGCCTCAGTGACCTCGCCCCCAGAAATTGGCGGGTCATTCCCCTCATCCCCAGACTCCGCTTCCTCCTCGGAAGACGCGTCAGTGGGATTAAGGAGGTCCTCGAAGTATTCCTTCCACCGCCTGACAATTTTCTCAGTCGACGTCAGCAGCGCTCCGCCAGCACTATACACAGTGCAGGTAGAGCACCGCTTTCCCCTCCTGAGACGCCTGACGGTTTGCCAGAACCTCTTCGAGGCAGTCCGAAAGTCTTTTTCCATGGCCTCTCTGAACTCCTCCCACACCGAGTTTTTGCTTCAGCCACTGCCCGAGCCGCATTCCGCTTGGCCTGTTGATACCTGTCGGCTGCCTCCGGAGTCCCACAGGCTAACCAAGCCCGATAGGACTCCTTCTTCAGCCTGGTGGCTCCCTTCACCTCTGGTGTCCACCATTTGGTTCGGGGATTACCACCACGGCAGGCACCAACCACCTTGCGGCCGCAGCTCAATGCAGCAGTTTCGACAATGGAGGCGCTGAACATGGTCCATTCGGACTCAATGTCCCCCGCCTCCCTCGGAATGCTGTTGAAGCTCTGCCGGAGGTGTGCGTTGAAGATCTCGCGGACTGGGGCCTCTGCTAGTCGTTCCCAGCACACCCTCACTACGCGTTTAGGTGCACCAGGTCTGTCCAGCGTCCTCCCCCGCCACCTGATCCAACTCACCACCAGGTGGTGATCAGTTGACAGCTCAGCCCCTCTCTTTACCCGAGTGTCCAGAACATATGGTCGCAGGTCTGGTGGTAGGACTACAAAATCGATCATCGACCTACGGCCTAGAGCGTCCTGGTGCCACGTGCACTTATGGACACTCTTATGTTCGAACAAGGTGTTCGTTATGGCCAAACTGTGATTAGCACAGAAGTCCAATAACAAAGCACCGCTCGGGTTCAGATCAGGGAGGCCGTTCCTCCCAATCACGCCCCTCCAGGTCTCGCTGTCGTTACCCACGTGAGCATTGAAGTCTCCCAGCAGGACCCCCCCCCCCCCCCCCCCCCAGGGACTCTAAGAAGGCTGGGTACTCTGAACTGCCACTCGGCGCATAAGCGCAGATGACAGTCAGGACCCGTTCCCCGACCCTAAGGCGCAGGGAACAAACCCTGTCGTCCACCGGGAAAAACCCCAACGTACTGGCAGCAAGCCGAGGGGATATTAGAATATCCACCCCAGCCCGCCGCCTCTCACCAGGGGCAACTCCAGACTGAGACAGAGTCCAGCCCCTCTCCAGGAGACTGGTTCCAGAGCCCAAGCCATGCGTAGAGGTGAGCCCGACTATATCTAGCCGGTACCTCTCAACCTCACGCACTAACTCAGGCCCCTTCCCCACCAGAGAGGTGACATTCCATGTCCCTATTGCCAGTCTTGGCAGCTGGGGGTCAGTCCGCCAGGGCCTCCGCTCCTGGCCGCCACCCGGCACACAATGCACCCGACCCCTATGGCGCCTCCTGCGGGTGGTGGGCCTGCGGGAGGATGGGCCCATGTCTCCTCTTCGGGCTGTGCCCGGCCGGGCCCCATGGACTAAGGCCCGGCCACCAGACGCTCGCCCTCGGGCACCCTCCCTGGGCCTGGCTCCAGGGCGGGGCCCTGGTAACCCTATCCGGGCAGGGTAAACTGTTCCCTCAGTGTTTTTTTTCATAAGGGTCTTCTGAATCGCTCTTTGACAAACAAACAAACCTGAAAGTGAGAAATGTCACATTTATCTCATGAACATTTTCTTTGAATTTTCCAGGTAGAAACGATGGAGTCTGTTATTGAGCTGCTGCTGGAAACTCTGGATGGTCTCAATGATCGAGAGCTACATGAGTTCAAGTTGAACCTGCGACAAATTCATCTTCACAAATATTCATCAGACTTCTCATGGATGTGGTACATGGGGACAGACCTGCAGGACACAGTGTTTCTGATGGTGCAGACTTACGGCCAACAGTCAGCGGAGAAGATCATGGAGGTCTTAAAGGAGATGAAGAGGACTGATCTGGCTCAGAGGCTGTCAGACTGCAGCTCACTGCCTCGAAGTAAGACAACAAAATCAAAACTCATTAACATCATAAAACTGTTTTTATGTCTCATAAACGTCTGACTAAAGTCTTCTTTGACTTTATAAATAATATTTGTAATAAAGACAAAAAAACACATCTTTAAAACATATTTTATGGCTGTTCTGGAAAATTATACTTCAATAAATACATAAAAATGAGACCAGATTAAATAAAAATACTTTGTGAGGAGGAGTAAAAATGACTCCTTCATACTGTTTATTATTGCTGAGGAGGTTTCAGTGTAATTCTGCATATTGTCCATTTTTCCAAAGTCATATTTGCTGAATAATTGTCAGTTAGTTGTTAAATGTGTTTGTCATGAGTGACTTTGAGCACTTTTCTCCTCAGAGAAACACTCTGTGGATGAACGACGCTCTGCACTGATCCACAAAGTGAGTCATGTCACATCTCTGATTCAGTACAAGACAGCAGGCTGAAAGTCAGAGGACTAAAGTATCATCAGTTCTCATGTTGAGTCATTTTTCTCATGATTTCTGCTGGATGTTTGTGACAAACTGAAGCTTCATTCAGTTTGACTGTGAAGGTTCTCAGTCATCCAGGTCATCGTAGTCTAAGGAGCTTGCAAAGAAAAGCGTCTGGACTTCTTTAAGTTGCTTGAAGACGTTTCACCTCTCATCCGAGAAGCTTCTTCAGTTCTAAGGTCAAATGGTGGAGAGTCCCAGATTTAAACCTAATGGGAGTTTCCCCCCAAAGAGGGACAAAAGGACCCCCTGATGATCCTCTAATCACATGAGCCAAGGTGTGAAAATGGGTGTGGGTCACAATCAGCCAGGGTTTTGGGTGAGCTCATTGTGAAACCTGGCCCCACCTTATCATGTGATTTCCTGAGGTCGGATGGCCCAGGATGTGAGTGGGCGTTAAGGCGTCTGGGGAGGAATCTCAAAACTGGATTATAGATGGCAGAAAGTTGCTGTCGTAAACCACCGCCTCTGTTCAGAGATGGTCGCTCACAGTGGACAGAAATGGCTTCTTTCACTCCTCTTTCAAACCATCTGTCCTGTCTGTCCAAAATGTGAACACTGGCATCCTCGAAACTCTGGCTGATTGGGACCCACACCCAGTTTCACACCTTGGCTCATGTGATTAGAGGATCTTCAGGGGGTCCTTCGTCCCTCTTTGGGGGGAAACTCCCACTAGGTTTAAATCTGGGACTCTCCACCATTTGACCTTAGAACTGAAGAAGCTTCTCGGATGAGAGGTGAAACGTCTTCAAGCAACTTAAAGAAATCCAGACGCTTTTCTTTCCAAGCTCCTTAGACCAGGATGTCTTTACCACTGAGGATGAGCTGAGGAAGTGTCAGCATGTACATTTGTCCTGACTCTTCAACAGGACAGAGAAATCTGAAAACATCAAACACTTTCAGATTAAACAGGAAACTTTATTCTACTTACAAATATTAATAAAGAATGAAAGATAATGTGAAATCAGGGAAAGATTCTTGATGGATATGTTTCAGTTTTTATCTGCACAGTGAGAGAAGAACTGCAGCCTGTAAAGAAAAACTATTCAAACCCATAAAAGTGGATCACAGTTTTATATTTTCTTCATTTTTTTTAATAAACGTACCGCAATTAGTAAATAGGCGCTTGTGTTTGGCTAAATAAATATGTGACCCCATGATTGTGTTTATTGTTCCAGGTGGCAACAATGGCAGCTTTTAAACATCTGCTTTTAGAAACTTTGAATGATTTGAGTGATGAGGAGCTCGAGGAGTTCAAGAGGCTCTTGCAGATGATCATTCCTTGGAGGAATCGGTCATATTTCTCATGTAGGTTGAGTCGATCATCAAACAGAGCAGATGTAGTGAATCTGATGATGGATGAACTTGGTCATCAGTCTGTGGAGGTGACCAGAGAAGTTTTCATGCGCATGAACAGAACTGATCTGGTGCAGAAGTTACCAGAGAGCAGCTCAGCATCCAGAGGTGAGACCAACATGCATGAGTGTAAACTCTGTGTCATCAACAGGTTTTTGTGTTGGTGGTGTCATGGTGGTGCAGTGGTTAGCACTGTGTCCTCACAGCATGAAGGTTGTATGTTTGAGCCTCCTGGTTGGCTGGAACCTTTCTGTGTGGAGTTTGCATGTTCTCCCTGTGCCTGCATGCTTTTCCTCAGAGTGCTCTGGTTTCCAGTCCAAACACATGCTTGTTGGCTTTATTGCTGGTTCTAAATTAAATGTGGGTGTGAAAGGTTGTCTGTCTGTTTAAAACCTGAGGTGGACAGGTGTACCCTCTCTCATTATCACAGCTGGGAACCCCCAGTTACTTTGGTTGGACAGGATGGAGGGTTTCTTTGTTGGGTTCTTGTGTCATTTTATTTAGTTTCACATGATTTTCTCTTTTAAATCATCTGTGTCGTCTGAAGGCTGATTCTACTTGGATGTGTGATGATGTTTGAATCCTCAGAGTTGATTGTAAATGTCTTTCCTCCTCAGAGAAACACTCTGTGGATGAACATGGAGCTGCACTGTTGAAGAGAGTGAGTGTGACTTTAACTCAGCTTTTACAAAAAAAATATTTTTTAGTATTGATAGAAATGAAATAATGTTTTCTTATGAAACTTGAAGTTTTGCAGTTCATAAATAGAGTGAAGTAAATATCAAAACCACCAGCCGTCTCTTCAGTGATTATTCTGAAACATATAAATATTAATGAAGACATCTTTTTTTAATTAATATTTGACATTTCTACTACAGTTTCTCTGGAAATTAAATAAAAAGAAATCTTTAAATCGTCCAACAGAGATATTATACAGTAACGTGATACATTATTTTGGTTTTACAGGAAAAAGAACAGGAAGCTGTTACACAGATTCAGGAAACACTGAATGAATTCAGTCAAAAGGATGTAAAGAAATTCAAGCAGTTGCTGCCGTTCACGTGCTTTAAGATGGGCCTGCCACAAATGGAGAGGTACTGGTATACAAACTGGACAGAGAGACTTGTGAATCTGATGGTGGATGAACTTGGTCGTCAGTCTGTGGAGGTGACCATGGAGGTTCTAACAGACATGAACAGACCTGATCTGATGCTGAGGCTGTCAGAGAGCAGCTCAGGTGAGACCAAACAAAGTTGAATAAATAGATTTTCATAATTTACAATAAACTTGTTTAAACAACTTCTAATCAACAAACATTAAAATAAACAGGAAACACAACAGACGTACAAAAATAACTTTGCATAAATCATCAGAGCTGAATCCAACCTTTCTCTCTGTCTCTGTCTTGTTCTGACATCACTGGTGAGAATATTTGAATTCATCAGCTTTTGATCATCTTAGACGTCACTCAGCTGCACGTCCTGCTGAACATGTTGTTCTGATGTTGAAGCAGCTCTGCACAGCATAAAGTGATCAAACAGCAAACATGTGGACAGTTAGAGGATGATTTTATATGTCAGCATAACATCATTCATTTGAATTCTTTGTGTCTCAACAAGGACGAAAAACTGAAAGAAGTTCAGAGCTTGAAGGTTGTCAGAGCCTGACGGTAATCCCTTCCATTCATCCATTTATTCCTAAAGTTTCTTTCTTTATAAACATGTGTACTTATTGACTAAAGTGACTGTCCTCTGCAGCAGGACTGCAGTGATTGGACTAAACTTGAACCTGAGGTGAACAGTACAGATGCAGACGAGGCTCCAACTTACAGGTAAATCAACTTCCTGAATGCTGCAGCACAGCAAACTGGAACTACAGGAAACAGTTCAGCTTTGGATTTATTCCCAGAGGAAATTCTTCATTTTGCATCCAATTCACACGACTACTCTCTGTGTTTCCATTCACTCTGTTGTTCCTTCATGAGTGTGTATTTAATTCCTGTTTCAGCCTTCAGTGTGCAGCAGGACACTTTGAATGCAGAGTCTCGGGCTTGCGCTGGGTCTGTAAGGGAAAGACCAGCTTTCAGTACCAGTTCAGATCTTGGGAGGGACACATGGAGAGGATGGAGAGCAGACAATACATGCCTGCAGGTCCTCTGATGGACGTCACAGTCACTGCTGGGAAGTTAAATGAAGTTCACCTGCCACACTGGATCTGCATCGGTAAGAGGACACGAAGGGAGAATTTCAGATGTTTGACATTTCTGACAGTGAGCGCACAAACTGTTATAAACTGTTCTTCTCACCATGTTTGTGTTGTTGTGTTCTCCTGCAGATGACATCCCTGACATATTGGACATGTTTGCAGTCGTTCACATAGATGACTGTGGAGATGTTGTGGAAAAAGTGTCTGAGGTCACACCAACACATGTCAAGTTAAACGAACCACATTTCTCATTAAAAGCGGCTCTGATACGTTTATTTACGTATATACCTTCCATATTTTGTCCAAAAATCAGCTGTTACACGTTGATGTACTATAAACCCAACACATCATTTCTTAAACTCCACGTCTATCCAATCCGACAGGATCCTGCTCTGGAACAGGTAACTGAATAGATTCAATGTATTAGGATCAGTGCAGGCAAAGAAAGTCAGAGTACGATTGCTTTTATATTTTATACTAGACACAAGGTGAAAAATATTATCTGGGCACACTGACCATTATTTTTTAAATATGACATCATACTGACTGCAAACTCAATGATAAAAGTGTAATAAGCTAAAATGATCATTATCCTAAGAGTTCATCATGAATTTATTTTGCGATTTTAAATCCAAACTGAATTTTAAAATCTTCAGCTGCTGATGACTGATATCATCTGATAACAGGGAATAGACAAGGAAGAATCCTCAGATGGATACAAAAGAATCAAAAAACCACACCCAGACAAGTACCTGCAAACTGAGCGTACTTTCAGCCTCAGAGCCGACATGGAAACAGCAGAAATTCAACCACAGGTACAGTTTGTAAAAAGCTCTGCTGAGGAGATCTAGCCCCTCATTGTATGTGTAGATATACCTCTACTCAGAAACATTTCAGTCATGTCTGAAGCTTGTTTTTAAGAACACTTTCTGCTTTCTGCTTTTCTAACATTATCACCACAATCTTCAAACACTTTTATAACCAAAGCATGTATTTTTAACCCACTAAACCATAGAAAATTGTTTAGTGGGTTAAAAGCTGCACAAAATATGTATTTTACATACATTTATCTATCCATGCTTTTTCTTCTACTTATCTGGGGCCGGGTCAGAAGGGCAGCAGTGTGATGAACAGTGATGAGCTTTCTGGAATATGAAATGACTGGATAGCTTCAGCAACACATCATGTACAGAGTCAGTGATGAATAAAAATCTAAAAAGGACGAGCAGACAGATTGTAATTCACTCTGCACAGAAACAATATGGACGTGTTTGTTGAGCTGTTTGAAATATTGCAAACCTTTGAACATAATGTTTGAAATTACTTGTGTGTGTGTGTGTGTGTGTGTGTGTTTTACACTTTTCCCCACAGGAGTTAACCTTCAGATATAACAGGATAAACTTCTATGAAGTGTTCATTGAGAATCCAGACAGAAAACTCAGGCTTACACTCCTGCACTCAAGTAATGATGAACCAGTCTGGACATGTGATGTTCATCAAGGTTAGTTATTCTGTTAAATAATACAATGTACGCAAAGTGTAATGGAAAACTTTCTTCCTTTTTTTTTTTTTTTTTTGTCCCGTTTGGATCTTTAGCATCAGAATTGTTGTCTTAAGGCCAAGAAAGATGCCAAGCGGATTTATTTTACCAAGTGGATCATCATGGCCTTGCCATATTGGTCCATTTGATTGACCTTTATTATAATTATGCATTTATTTTATTTTCGGTTGCTACAAACAGGACAGACATGACTGGGGGATAGGACAGGGAGAAAGAATGAAAGAAAGAGAGGGAGAGAAAGAAAACCAGAGGGGAGAAGAGACGGTGAGAAAGGGGGGAAGAAAGAAAAACAAACAAAACACCTGGATCACCTGTATGGAGAAAAAAAACAGAAGAGAAAGCAAACAAAAAAAGAGCAACACAATAAAAACAGCACCATCACAATAAACTAGCTAGCAGTAGATAACAGTAGATACTAAATATTAAACGCTATTGTGCAGCACGCAAGATAGACAGCGCACAATGTGCTTTGAGGCAGCAGCCAAGAAAGGTGTAGTTTGTGTCTGTGAACACCTGTGTGTGAACACCTGTGAGTACACCTGTGTGGATCAGCATGCTTGTATTCCAAAGGTTTCTCCATGTAACAATCTGCTAGGGAGTGTGGGGGGCCATAGCCCCGTCCCCCAGGGCATGAAGCAGGTATGGAGGAGATCCAGGCCCCAGACATCCAGAGGCCCCAGAGTACGAGGACCCGAGGAGGACCACCAAAAGGGGGGGAACCGTGCCACCCTCCTGGGAAGAGCTGAGTAAAGCCCCAAACGAGAGGTCACCCAGCAGCTACGGAGCAGAGGCCAGAGGGGGTTGCAGTGGCGTGCCCGCGGGCTCTGCTGGCAGCCAGCTGTGCCAGAGGCCAGAGGCCTGAGGGCATCCCATCCCCCAGAAGGGGCCCAGCCGGGCCACAGGCGTCAGGCTCCGCCAATCGGCCACCAGGAGTGAGCCGGTACATACATGAGTGCACAGCCCCAGTCGACAAGGACCACCAACACACCAACGTCTGAGGGCATCAGCCACCGGCAGGGAGTGTGGTGGGGGGAGATAGGCCTCCGTACTTTGGAGGGCCTGAGATGTTCCCAGAGAGGTTGCATCTAAGACCCAACCTGACATATAGACACAGACGAACAGGTGCACGCAGACACAAACGTGCATTCCCACCCCCATATACACAACCAAATACTATACCAAGCACTCACCCAACGTGTAGACAGACACAAATAGACACTGCACAGACAGTCACACTCCCCAAACATACTCTATATCCCAGGTCCAGGTACCCCCGCCCCCAGAGGGGCAAGCCGCACCTAGACCCAGGAGTTACCCTTCTCTCTGGGGTGGAGGCAAGCGGACCACCTCCTTATCTGCAGTAGCAGGGAGGCCCCGCATCCCAGACCCGAATCTGACGGCCAGCACCTCCTCCCAGCACCCGAGCCCTGACGGCTAACAGAACCGGGGTGAGTGAAGACCCCAAACCTCCCTCCACCCGCTCATATGTAGTGTTGCTGTGTGCTGTTCTAAAGTGCATTTAAAACATCAGAGAGCAGCACGGCTCCTCCCAAAAACCCTTAGTGTCTATATGCATTTAAAATTGAGGGTAGGGCACCAGCGCCAGAGGTGGGTTGGAATACACCGACCATCTTCTGGATGCTGTAGAACGTGCCCACCCCCAAGGCCCTATATGTATGTGTTATGTGAGAGTGTGAGTAATGTGGATGTCTAGGTTGCAGAATAAAATTGAGGCACATGCGGCCAGAAGGGGACAGGGGGAGTGCCTCCCCTGCACCCTGGTGACATACCTGCACCCCAAGCCCTGCGTGTGTGGGTGGGTGTGGTAGAGCGGGAAGAGGGAAGCAGCTGAGGATGGGGAGGGAAGAAAGGGAGGGGCAAGCGGCCCCTTCCTGGGGCCAGCTCCCCCGCTGACCCCAGTAGGCATCCCCACACTCTGGAACCCACCAGGGCAAGGGGGCCCAGGCCCATCCGGACCGGAGCCCGCAGCAGCAGCACCGCCCAGCCCCACAGAGTCCACCCCAGAGAAAACTGCACCCACCACATCATCCAATCATCTCCCAAACTACACAAGACAATAGACACCCAGGTTGAGTTCATTCTCTACCTCTCCTATATCTCTCCCCCACCTGCAGAGTGAGCTCCTGTAGAGAGGAGACCACCTGCAAAGATATAACAACCTCCCCACCAGTTAGAGAGCCCCCTAGTTGGGCCGATGCACCAGAGGTCCCCGGGGCTGAGCCCCCCTGCACCCACCCGCCCACAGCTCCGGTGACACAACAGCCAGGACCCAAGCCCCCAAGGCCCAGCCAGCACCCCAGACCGGGGGCGGAGCAGCCACAAGGAAAACACCATCTAAGAGCCACCAGAGCCCCTAACCAGGTCATGGCCACATCCCCCGGGTTAGGCCCTCCAGGGAAAACGTCCCTAGGGACTCCCCAGACGCCCTAAGGCCGTCCCTACCCCCATATCAACCAGAATAGCGAAGGCAGGACCAAACCATGACCCCCCCCCCCCCCCCCCCCCCACTAGGTGATGAAGCCGATCAAAGGAGCCCAAAGGGATTGATCAAATGTGATGGCAGAGGCTGTATCAAGACTAATGTGATCTATTATATGGTTTTTATATTGGTTAGAATTAAGATTATTTTTCATTTTTCCAGTTAATGAGGACCATTTTCATGGCAATGCATAGGGCCGTAAAAACAACGTGGGCTTTGTTTATTTCTGCAGTGACCTCATCCAAGTTGCCCAGCAAGCATACTAAAGGGGAGGCTGGAATGTTACATTTCAGACTCTTTGATAAGTCTTCACATATCTCACGCCAAAACTTCTGAACTGGTGGACAGAACCAAAGAGCGTGGATGTAATTGTCCGGCGTATTTGCTGTGCAGTGTGAGCAGTTGTTGGAAGGCGTATAGCCCATCTTGAACATCCTATGACTAGTATAGTGCACTCTATGCAATATTTTGTATTGTATTAATTGCAAACTGGGATTTCTGATCCATTGAAAGGTTTTTAAGCATATCTGAGACCAAAGGTTTTGGTCTAAGCTGATCGATAAATCTGCTTCCCATTTTGCAATAGGAAGGGATATTGATTCATCAATTTTAGAAAGTGTTCTGTATATTTTAGACAATAATTTGGGGCGTTTTAGACTAAAAAATAGTACCACACTTGGTGGTGTTTGTCATTCAGCTTCACTGGGATTAAATTTCTTTTTTACTATGGATTTAATTTGTTGATATTCCAAAAATCGTTTCTTGTTGATCCCATATTGTGTAACTAGTCTGTCAAACGAGATAAAGTCTGTTCATTCCAATATAAACTTTCATCCTTTTATTTGACGACTGCATATTGAAGAGCAACAGCAATGTGAACGTGTTATTTCTCTGCTATTTCATAATTTTTGGTCCCTGAATGCAGCACATCAAACCCCAATATCAAACATTCATACTTTGATTTTCCTTAAATTTCAGATGACTATCCCATGTCTGGTTATGTTGAAGGTAAGAAAATACACTTAAAGAGTATTCAAACTAATTCTTTGCTTTCACTCATATTATAACATAAAATGTGTTGCTGTACCTTTAACTAGTAGAGTTAAGTCGAATGCTGTTTAACATAATAGTTTGTACTGTGTTGGTACTGCTAAAACATTCCTGGCATCAGTGACTGTTCACTTTAGAAGCTCATCTGTAATGATAAACAGACTTTTCAGACACTGAGTGAATTAAACAGATCAGCAGTGAGTCATTTAAAACGAAGAAGAGTGAGTTAAGGACAAATGTGTCTATTTTAGACAATTTTATCTGTTTCTTTGTTTGTAATGAAAATTAATTAAATTGGTGCATTTAATACACAATTAAAAAATGTCTTTACAGCTTCAGGAACTTCAAGGGGAGCAACTGGTGTCAGTATTTCAGGTAATGGTAACATATATCAACTCTGTTTTCTTATTAGAGGATTTTGTTGCTGTGGTTGACAAGAGGACCCAAGTGTAGACACTGCACAGTAAGCAGGCGCACTCAGAGAGCACAACTCCCCCTAAGAGCAAGGGCTGTACTAAAAGTTTGATGTTTATGATGTTTTTATCACAACATGATGACATCAGCCTGTTTTTATTAAACATATCTACTTTAGCTGGCTGTTATTACAACATGCTTATGTCAGCATTGTTAATATGGAAATCTAGTCTAGTTTATTAACCTTTTTGTGTCTTTGTGAAGTCATGAAAACATAATGTGTTAAAGAGCTCAAACGAAGAAAGTGCTGATGTTCCACAATGACTAATATGTTGCTTTAAATTTTTGAGATGATTAAATAGAAACTAAAGCTTTTTCCTATATCGTGGGACCCTGACCTTTGACCCTGAGGTATTACATACTAAGATGGTGTATTTAATTATCTTTACCCATGTGATTGGAACAGAATTGGCTGAAAACTTTGGCTTCTATAAGCTGTCAAAACTTTATGGCATCATTGTGATGATGTCAAAGTGTGTTGTATATCTCTTTCCATGCCCTCTCATATGACCTATTACTGGATGTGTTGTTTTTTACATGATTATGGTTTGACCATAACCTTCATTATTAAACTCTGATACATCAAACAATGACATCAAGCGTCCATATTCCCATTTTTCTTACATTAAATGTGTCATCCAGTTTCTGGCCACGTTGCAGGTTAGAGAATTACATATATTACATATATATAATAAGTATTTATGTTGTGTTAGAGCTGAGATGAACCCTTATACAGGAGATACTGGACTGGTTGAAAGGTTTGGGGTCTCTTTTACTGTAGAGTATTACCCTAGTAGTAATCACCAGAAATCAGTTTAAGCTGCTGGTGGGGAGACTCGCCTCCCTGTAACTGCCTTTGTCTGAGTGCCTGCCCTGCTGTCTCTGGCAATATAACTAACTGACTAGCCCAACAAATGAAATGATCACTAGTGCAATCATTAAAAAGTAAAAATGTTGGAAAGCAGAGGAACTACAGTCTGTGTTTCTATTAAACATTTTTATTAGTTTCCTGTTATGATGGCAGATAATCAGACCAATTAACTTCTTACAGTAAAATTTCCTCAATGTTTCACAGCTGCAGGATCCTCAAGGGGAGCAGCTGGTGTCGGCACGTTGGCAGCTGGTAGGTTCACGGATATTAACTGTTCTATCTTTTCAGTAAATTACGTTTAGTATTCAAGAAAAAACTGTCATAGTTGTTGCCTTACTGAAGATGAACTGCACACACTTAGACTTTACTCAAAACTAAAAATAGAGTGAAACTGGAATGAAAACCACTGCGAAAGAAGCAAAAAAAATGACCACAGAATCCAAAACAAGAAGGAAAAGCTGATACAGGGAGACAACAGGAGTTAAAGCAGATGAGAAAATGACCAGGGAGAGTGAAAATGCACAGACTAAATGCACGCCCTGGAGAAGGATACTAAAGCACTTGTAACTTAATCATAGACATGAATGCAGGCAGGAAAAGGAACAACGCAGCTTTGAAAATAAAACAGGAAGTTAACTGAAAATGGGACAAAGGATGTGCACATGGTTATCAAGAAGGTTGGTGGTTCAATTCAGGGCTGCTGCAGTCTGGATTCAGTATCCTTTGGCAGGACACTGAACCCGGCTCACTGGAGTGTGAATTTGAGATAGAAAGCCCAGAAAAAGTGTTTGTATGAATGGATGAATGAGACATCTGGTAGAAAAGTACTAAATAAGAACCGCCCATTTACCCTTTGTTTTCCAAAACGGGGACGAGTTCATTTCAAAAAATATCTCCCTCCACACTAAAATGTGCATCAAATGCATTTTAAAAGAGCATTGCCATAACAAAAGGTGGTGATATAAAACAAACCATTAAGAAACGATATGCAAAGTTTACAATAATGATCCTTGCATGTGTGGATGCAGCCAAAGACAGAGGAACCTGCTGACCACGATTCATCCTTTAATCCCCAGATTAAAAATTCAGATGATTATGAATAAAATTAGAAACTTTTTGTCTCAGAGTGATACTGAAAAAACAGTTAATGTATTTTATTCCTTCTAGGCTGGACCACTGTAGGTCCTTATTTGGCTGTTCTAATGACTCCAAAGTGGGCGGGGCCTGGTCACTTTATCTGAGTCCATTAATGTTAGATATCTGCTGCTAGTCTGATTCTGATGTTTTCATAGCATATTTAACCTGGCACATTAAACACACTCCACTCCATCGGAAAACTCTTCATGAATCAAATCAATCAATATTTATGTTTCATCTTTCTTCTCTCTCAGAGAAACACTCGGTGGATAAACATCCTCCTGCACGGGGAAGGAAAGTGAGTAAGATAAACTTATTCTGACTTTACACAACACAGCTTCATTCATAAGATTTAAATTTTTAAAAGCAATATTTTAAATGCTGTGTTAAAAATGTTTAAATGTGATGGTTCTTACACTTAACTAACTAATCACTGATCTAATCATATTCCTTATTTGCTTTAACTTTACCAGTCATTGGTCAAATCCAACAGAAAGAGGTACGATGAGGATCCAGAAGAAGAAGAAGAGCATAAAAGGCTAAAGTTACAGTGGGACAGTGATGCTGCAGCACAGATGCCAAAGGTGAGTAACGCCTGACTTCACACACAAAAGCTTTAAGTCATTAAAATGCAGGTTAAACATAATTCAGAATGTAAAACTGAATAAAACCCCCTCGTGATTGAATTGGATGGTTGTTATTCATAATTTTATTTTTGGATAACTGATTGATATCAAATTATATCTCCTCATTTGTTCTCAGGCATTAACAGTCCAATCAGACAGAGAGAAGCTTTTGGGAATGTTGGAAGATCTGAAAAAGGAGGAGCTTGAAAAGTTCAAGTGGTTCCTGCAGGACCATGATGTTTTGGTGGAGCTCCAACCCATCCCAAAGAGCCGACTGGAGAAGGCCAGCACCTGTGACCTGGTGGACCTGATGGTGCAGACCTACACAGAAAAGTCTGTGGAGGTGACCACGAAGGTTTTAAAGAAAATTAACAGGAATGATCTGGTGCAGATTTGTAGCTTCTGAATTTCTTTTCAGTGCACTACATGATTGTAGTATGGAAAGTAGCAGAGAGTCTGACTGACTGTCCAACTGACTCTGACATGAGGGAGAGTTTATAATGTAGGAGCAGATTTGAGGTTAAAATACAGGAAATAACATCTATTTGAAAATTACTCTCTGTGTGTGTGTGTGTGTGTGTGTGTGTGTGTGTGTGTATGTGTGTGTGTGTGTGTGTTTATGTGTGTTCTCAGATGCAAATATGAGGATGAGATCAAGATTTTTGAAGCATTTTTTTATTTTAATATTTAATCTTTTCATTGTATTTTAACTTTTTCTTTTTAATTTTCTGTTATGTTTTTATTTTCTGCAGAATTATTTCAGGTTTAAACGTGTAGAAATGATCTGACAGTGATTTCATTTCCTTCTTTCATAGAAACACATTCTGTTTGTTTCTAGCAGCACAGTTTGTAAAAAGACTGCATTTGTTGTGCTTTTCTTTGCTTTCATTTATACACTTTTACGATAATGAGATCATCATGTTTACAGATACTCACTGTGAGACAAACACTCAGGTTTATGTGGTTTTTTAACTTGTGTAATGTGTGATGTCATTGAGGGGGGATATCCTAATATTGGTGATCTCCAATTCTGGCCCTTATCACAGAAGCTCCACCCACTTGTCCCTCAAACCTTCTGTTTGTGGGGAACAGCCAATAAGAACAAAGTTGCCTTAAAGGGAGAGGAGTGAAAAAAGAAGCTTGTTTCAGAGAGGATGAGGAGCTACAACCAAACCAAGTATAAGACAAATGAGGATGATTTTGAACTGTGACTCAGACAAAGCTACTCGAGTACAGTCCAAAATTAAAAATATTAACCTGAAAATGAGCATTATATGTATAATTACATATAAAAATATCATGAACAGCTTTATGATTCTCATTTTGTTGAAGACGATAAATCCATATCACAGTATAAATGTGCCACGTAAAGAAAAGTCTTCCAGAATAATTTTACATTAACACCATATGAACTCTGTTATCTTCTGTCTTTTGTTCTTGTGGTCGATGCTCAGTCTGGTTTGGAGTGAAGCCTGAATGAGAAAAGTTTCCAAGGTTAGAAGTTACTGAGGAACATCATGACCTGGATCTATTACTGCCATGTTTCTCACATTTGAAGAAGTTTTGACGACTGCATTGAAGATAAACTGGAGAATTTTATACTTTTTAATCTTTAATATCCTGCTTTAATCATTGTTTTGTGTTTTTTTTTTTTTAATTCCCTTTTAAGCACGTCACTAAACATTTTATATTGGCTTTCTACTAAATATAGCCACATAAATACAATTGTTCTTTATCAATTAAATATTTTTTTACGGATACATCAGGGAGCAACATTTGTGTCTATTCACTATTTACTGTCAAAAACTCGTTCATTTTTTAAAATTTTAAAATCTGTAAAAACACGTCTTTCATGTTTATATGCACGCTGAAACTTTTGCTGGAATGAAGCGGCCTAAAAACAATGAAACAATGTAGATCACTCAGTAAGATGATTACTGTGCTTTTGTATTTACTTTATTATTTATTTTACTTTACACATCCAGTCACACACCCATTCACACACTGGTGATGGCAGCTACATTGTAGCCACAGCCACTTTGGGGCGCACTGACAGAGGCGAGGCTGCCGGACACTGACGCCACCGGGCCCTCTGACCACCACCAGTAGGCAACGGGTGAAGTGTCTTGTCCAAGGACACAACGACCGAGCCAGGGCTTGAACCAGCAACCTTCCGATTACAACCCAACTCTTGAGCCACGATCGCCCTTGTCAGATTCTTCTTTAGCTCTTCTACCTTCTATAGTTTCTGCTCTGCATTTTGGTTTTTCAGCTTTCAGCTCAGACTCATAGTGCCGTCTTAAATTAAATCCCTTAATTACAACCCCATTGGGATGTCTGGGACCTGGATCTCCTCCATGCCTGCTTCATGCCCTGGGGGACGGGGTTATGGCTCCCCACACGCTCTAGCAGCTTGTATTCAACCTTTTGAATACAAGCGTGCTGATCCACACAGGTGTACAAACTGGTGTTCACAGACACTAACTTTTCTTAGCTGCTACCTCAAAGCACATTGTGCACAGTTGGTCTTTCGTGCTGCAAAATAACAATCATTATTTAGTATCTACTGTTATTTACACTTAGCTCGATTAATGCGATGATGCTGTGTTTATTATGTTGCTCTCCCCTCTTTTCTTTCCTTCGCTCTTTCTTTCTTTCTTTCTCTCTCCCTTTCCTATCCCCCAGACATGTCTGTAACTACTGAAAATAAAATAAATAAATAATAATAACAAAGGTAAATCAAATGGACCAATATGGCAAGGCCGTGATGATCCACTTGGTAAAGTAAATCCGTTGGGCATCTTTCTTGGCCTTCAGACAAAATATTCTGATGGCTAAAGAAGCAAACAGGACAGGCAAAAAAGGGGGGAAAAACTGTGATTTACATTTGAATTTAAAAACCATACATTAAACAGACAAATAAAATTAAATAACAATAAAATAAATGAATGAAAAAAATAAATGAATCAGTAAATATTAAAACATGAATAAAATAGACAACAAATAAAATTAACAAACTAAAGAAGATTAAAAGCGAACTGAAACGGAATACAAGCTGACTCTGGTACTACTACCCCTTGAATAAAAGGTGTTTTTAAAAGTGATTTTAAAAGTGTTGGGCCTAATTGGATTGGATTGCATTTATATAGCGTTTTTCAAGGCACCCAAAGCGCTTTACAATTCCACTATTCATTCACTCTCACATTCACACACTGGTGGAGCAGCTGTGGCTACAAGATTTCCGCCCCCTGTTGGCTCTCCAGGAAACTGCAGGTCTTCCTGGTCGTTGACAAATGTTTAGTGAATAACAGAAACACACAGTATTAAAGATTTATACCGTCTGTGGTAAATTACAGCTTAAAAACTTGCGTGTTCAGTCAGACATAAGTAGCTCTAGTTAGCATGTGAATGTGATGTTTACTTTGGATTATGGAACTTTTTATTATTATTAACGGATTCAGTATTTATTAAACTCGGTGTATCCGTTGTTGCTTTGGAGATGCAGAGACTGATTAAAGAGACACGACGTCACTCTTTCTACTCATACCTGAGCCAAAGGTAACGTTGATGGAAAGGCGGTAACATCTATTTCAACTCGGTTTATTTCTATGGCGCAAAATTAGAACAACAGTCGCATCAAGGCGCCTCCGTTATCCAGGCGGGCTGACAGCTGGGAGGAGAGAGACGCAGAAACGCGGAAGTTTTTCCGCCTCAGCGTTTACAGAAAGTGAGAGAAAGCAGCGGGAGAACAGTGCCTCACACTAAGCTGCTTCACAAACACTGAAGAATGATTTTCCATCAGCAGTGATTCCAGGTGTTCACATTTTACATGAAGTATTGAAGGTAAGCGCGGCATTAAGTTCTGCTTCCTCCTGGAAGTTCACATTCGTAGTTCTGCTTCCTTGTTGGGGGAGTGCGAAGGCCCTCTAGTATCTGCTCTGTTTCTGTTTCTTATTATTATTATTATTCAGGCAAAACAAGTGCCTGTTTGAGGGCCTAAACATGCTCAAAAACTCATGAAGTTTTGCACACGCATCAGGTCTGGTGAAACATTTCGTATTTTAATGGTTTTACATATGAGCATTGGAAAATGGCTCTGTAGCGCCACCTATTTGGGTTTTGATTGCATAACCTTCATATTTGAGACCTGACTTCAGAGACCAGAGGGCGGGACGGCGGGGAGCAGCATCTAATAACCAACTCGCAAAATAAAAACAAACACAAAAACACCAGACAGTCCAGTATATAGAGAGACGAGACGACGAGGCTCCAGTTACAGCAGTGCAAGTAAACAAACAATGTATATAAGAAGAGTAAGAAAATAAATATACACTTTAGGACTCGGGGTAAAGGGATCAATAACAATTTAAAATTTATAATTTTACAGTTTGATGATTTAAAGTCTCACACACAACCCGTCGAAAGGGGAGGAGAGCCCTGCTGCTTCCAAATAGAACACATTTCATTTATTTTATTTATTATTTAGTTTCCCTTATATTTTTAGGTTAAAAGAACATGACCATCTTTGTAGTTTGTTAGACAGGTGTTCCAGTATATTTTGGGGGCTGAAAGAATGTGACCATCTTTGGATTCTGTTAGACATGCCATTGATCTGCTGTGAATGTATTACACTGTTTTCTTGACATGTCAGACTGCTAAATCATGAAGAGAATGTTGTGTGCAGAGGATCTTGTGCCGATAATAGAAGAAACAGACCACATTCCATGCCCCCACCTTTATAGAGGGCAGAAAGACAGGGAACCGAGGTCATAACTTAGGCGCCGTGACAGAGAAAGAATGTGAATGTTTAGGCTTTTACGACTAGGTGGGGGCCAGTAGAGGTTATAAGAAGCTGTGTAACCCATCACCATTTTGAGATTTGCTGTGACCCTCTTCATGCATGTCTCCCCATCCGGATGGCTTATGCTCATTGTATGGAAATAAATGATTGTTGATTGAGCATTTATACACCGAGTATTGTCCTTCCTTCAGCCCAAAGATTCAAAGAATTGGGAGATTTAAACAGTAGTTTGTTAGAAGCTTCTTCCTGGTTCTCCTGGATTCTGTCC